>NC_092267.1:16662997-16687997 GCF_036320965.1 Panulirus ornatus | reverse complement strand
GTATGGTGGTACCAGACGTGTTGGTAGTGCTTCGTGTGGTATGGAGGTACCAGACGTGTTGGTAGTGCTTCGTGTGGTATGGAGGTACCAGACGTGTTGGTAGTGCTTCGTGTGGTATGGAGGTACCAGACGTGGGGGTAGTGCTTCGTGTGGTATGGAGGTACCATACGTGTTGGTAGTGCTTCGTGTGGTATGGTGGTACCAGAGATGTGGTGGTAGTGCTTCGTGTGGTATGGAGGTACCAGACGTGTTGGTAGTGCTTCGTGTGGTATGGAGGTACCAGACGTGTTGGTAGTGCTTCGTGTGGTATGGTGGTACCAGACCTGTTGGTAGTGTTTCGTGTGGTATGGAGGTACCAGAGACGCTGGTAGTGCTTCGTGTGGTATGGAGGTACCAGACGTGGTGGTAGTGCTTCGTGTGGTATGGAGGTACCAGACGTGTTGGTAGTGCTTCGTGTGGTATGGTGGTACCAGAGACGCTGGTAGTGCTTCGTGTGGTATGGAGGTACCATACGTGGTGGTAGTGCTTCGTGTGGTATGGAGGTACCATACGTGGTGGTAGTGCTTCGTGTGGTATGGTGGTACCAGACGTGTTGGTAGTGCTTCGTGTGGTATGGTGGTACCAGACGTGTTGGTAGTGCTTCGTGTGGTATGGTGGTACCAGACGTGGTGGTAGTGCTTCGTGTGGTATGGAGGTACCAGACGTGGTGGTAGTGCTTCGTGTGGTATGGAGGTACCAGACGTGTTGGTAGTGCTTCGTGTGGTATGGAGGTACCAGACGTGTTGGTAGTGCTTCGTGTGGTATGGAGGTACCAGACGTGGTGGTAGTGCTTCGTGTGGTATGGTGGTACCAGACACGCTGGTAGTGCTTCGTGTGGTATGGAGGTACTATACGTGTTGGTAGTGCTTCGTGTGGTATGGAGGTACCAGAGACAATGGTAGTGCTTCGTATGGTATGGAGGTACCAGACGTGTTGGTAGTGCTTCGTGTGGTATGGAGGTACCAGACGTGGTGGTAGTGCTTCGTGTCGTATGGTGGTACCAGACGTGGTGGTAGTGCTTCGTGTGGTATGGAGGTACCAGACGTGGTGGTAGTGCTTCGTATGGTATGGTGATACCAGACGTGGTGGTAGTGCTTCGTGTGGTATGGAGGTACCAGACGTGTTGGTTGTGCTTCGTGTGGTATGGTGGTACCAGACACGCTGGTAGTGCTTCGTGTGGGATGGAGGTACCAGACGTGTTGATAGTGCTTCGTGTGGTATGGTGGTACCAGACACGCTGGTAGTGCCTGCAGTGCACTAAGTCGTAAATCAAAACACTGTGGACCACAGATGCCAAGACGAGTGAAGAGAGTGTTAAGTGCTGTGTGGCGTGTGGTGTTAAGTGTTTGTGTGGCGTGTGGTGTTAAGTGATGTGTGGCGTGTGGTGTTAAGTGCTTGTGTGGCGTGTGGTGTAAAGTGCTTTGTGGCGTGTGGTGTTAAGTGCTGTGTGGCGTGTGGTGTTAAGTGCTTGTGTGGCGTGTGGTGTTAAGTGCTTGTGTGGCGTGTGGTGTTAAGTGCTGTGTGGCGTGTGGTGTTAAGTGTTTGTGTGGCGTGTGGTGTTAAGTGCTGTGTGGCGTGTGGTGTTAAGTGCTTGTGTGGCGTGTGGTGTAAAGTGCTTTGTGGCGTGTGGTGTTAAGTGCTGTGTGGCGTGTGGTGTTAAGTGCTTGTGTGGCGTGTGGTGTTAAGTGCTTGTGTGGCGTGTGGTGTTAAGTGCTTGTGTGGCGTGTGGTAAGTGCTTGTGTGGCGTGTGGTGTTAAGTGCTTGTGTGGCGTGTGGTGTTAAGTGCTTGTGTGGCGTGTGGTGTTAAGTGCTTGTGTGGCGTGTGGTGTTAAGTGCTTGTGTGGCGTGTGGTGTTAAGTGCTTGTGTGGCGTGTGGTGTTAAGTGCTTGTGTGGCGTGTGGTGTTAAGTGCTTGTGTGGCGTGTGGTGTTAAGTGCTTGTGTGGTGTTAAGTGCTTGTGTGGCGTGTGGTGTTAAGTGCTTGTGTGGCGTGTGGTGTTAAGTGCTGATGTGGCGTGTGGTGTTAAGTGCTTGTGTGGCGTATGGTGTTAAGTGCTTGTGTGGCGTGTGGTGTTAAGTGCTTGTGTGGCGTGTGGTGTTAAGTGCTTGTGTGGCGTGTGGTGTTAAGTGCTTGTGTGGCGTGTGGTGTTAAGTGTCTGTGTGGTGTTAAGTGCTTGTGTGGTGTTAAGTGTTGCTCCTGCTCTGTGAGCTGTGCAAAAGTTCTCAAAGACTCTAGGTGTGTAAAAGTGACTCTGGGCTCTGTATCAAGTGGGCTCTGTATCAAGTGGGCTCTGTATCAAGTGGGCTCTGTATCAAGTGGGCTCTGTATCAAGTGGGCTCTGTATCAAGTGAAGATAGAGACGATGGTTGAAATTTTTTTATATGTTAAGGTAAGGTGACTTTAAGGTCAGTTCATTGGAAAGAGACCCTTATTGAGGAGAAGGTCTGGTGGTGGTGGAGGGATAATTTATATGATTTCACCGTACGTCTCTCTCCCATACACACTGCGGAAGTCTGTGTACGACGATGTCGTTTGGATGTGTATGATGAAGGGAAAGGGTATGACGGTGGGCTGGGGGTGTAATGGCATGGTCCACCTGGGAAAATAAAAGGGGGGGTGGTGGGGTGGGGGGGTTTACGCTGGGTCATTCCTCACATTACGTGAGCCGTTAAGGGATATAATTGGCCCTTGAGGGTCGTTAACGGATCCCCCAGGGGTAGTTTGCGTCATTAGGGGCGCGAGAGAGGCGAAGATCGCGAGGTAAAAGTATGTGTAATTGGGTCGTATTGTTTGGCTATTTTGCTCTCTCTCTTTTTTTGGGTACGGTTTCGACCCTTTGGGTACGGTTTTGACCCGTACCCGGGGACGACTGGCAAGTCTGGCTGTGGTGGGTCTCATCAGATCGGGGGTGGGTTGGGTGGGAAGTCTGGCCGTGGTGGGTCTCATCAGATCGGGGGTGGGTTGGGTGGGAAGTCTGGCCGTGGTGGGTCTCATCAGATCGGGGGTGGGTTGGGTGGGAAGTCTGGCCGTGGTGGGTCTCATCAGATCGGGGGTGGGTTGGGTGGGAAGTCTGGCCGTGGTGGGTCTCATCAGATCGGGGGTGGGTTGGGTGGGAAGTCTGGCCGTGGTGGGTCTCATCAGATCGGGGGTGGGTTGGGTGGCAAGTCTGGCCGTGGTGGGTCTCATCAGATCGGGGGTGGGTTGGGTGGGAAGTCTGGCCGTGGTGGGTATCATCAAGTGTGGGGGTGGGTTGTGACAGCGACGTCACTCACTTACTCACTCACTCACCAGAAAGCAGGTGTTGTTTTGCCTCGCTGAACTGTGGAAACCATTTTCGTGGATGCGCGTGAGTCGTCCGTGTGTCCGTGTGTGTGTGTGTGTGTGTGTGAGTCGTCCGTGTGTGTGTGTGTGTGTGTGTGTGTGTGTGTGTGTGTGTGTGAGTCGTCCGTGTGTGTGTGTGTGTGTGTGTGTGAGTCGTCCGTGTGTGTGTGTGTGTGTGTGTGTGAGTCGTCCGTGTGTGTGTGTGTGTGTGAGTCGTCCGTGTGTGTGTGTGTGTGAGTCGTCCGTGTGTGTGTGTGTGTGTGTGTGAGTCGTCCGTGTGTGTGTGTGTGTGTGTGTGTGTGAGTCGTCCGTGTCTGTGTGTGTGTGTGTGTGTGAGTCGTCCGTATGTGTGTGTGTGAGTCGTCCGTGTGTGTGTGTGTGTGTGTGTGAGTCGTCCGTGTGTGTGTGTGTGTGTGTGTGTGTGTGTGTGTGTGAGTCGTCCGTGTGTGTGTGTGTGTGTGTGTGTGTGTGTGTGTGTGTGTGTGTGTGTGTGTGTGTGTGTGAGTCGTCCGTGTGTGTGTGTGTGTGTGTGTGTGTGTGTAAGTCGTCCGTGTGTGTGTGTGTGTGTGTGTGTGTGTGTGTGTGTGTGTGTGAGTCGTCCGTGTGTGTGTGTGTGAGTCGTCCGTGTGTGTGTGTGTGTGTGTGTGTGTGTGTGTGTGTGTGTGTGTGTGTGAGTCGTCCGTGTGTGTGTGTGTGTGTGTGTGTGAGTCGTCCGTGTGTGTGTGTGTGTGTGTGTGTGAGTCGTCCGTATGTGTGTGTGTGAGTCGTCCGTGTGTGTGTGTGTGTGTGTGTGAGTCGTCCGTGTGTGTGTGTGTGTGTGTGAGTCGTCCGTGTGTGTGTGTGTGTGTGAGTCGTCCGTGTGTGTGTGTGTGTGTGTGTGAGTCGTCCGTGTGTGTGTGTGTGTGTGAGTCGTCCGTGTGTGTGTGTGTGTGTGTGTGTGTGTGTGTGTGTGTGTGTGTGTTAGTCGTCCGTGTGTGTGTGTGTGTGTGTGAGTCGTCCGTGTGTGTGTGTGGGGGGGGGGGAATGCCCCCCTCCCCCCCTCACCCCTTGGCTAACATTCTTTGAGTTCGGTGGTGGTTGGACCTCCGGGCGTAAATGTGCACGGGGATGTGAACCCAGCGAAGGGGTCAGGTCAAAGGTTACGGGGCGACCCCTCACGCCCAGGGGGGAGGGGGTCGTTACGGGGCGACCCCTCACGCCCAGGGGGGGTCGTTACGGGGCGACCCCTCACCCCCAGGGGGGGGGCCGTTACGGGGCGACTCCTCATCCCCAGGGGGGGGTCGTTACGGGGCGACCCCTCACGCCCAGGGGGGGTCGTTACGGGGCGACCTCTCACGCCCAGGGGGGGTCGTTACGGGGCGACCCCTCACGCCCAGGGGGGGGGGCGTTACGGGGCGACTCCTCATCCCCAGGGGGGGGTCGTTACGGGGCGACCCCTCACGCCCAGGGGGGTCGTTACGGGGCGACCTCTCACGCCCAGGGGGGGTCGTTACGGGGCGACCCCTCACGCCCAGGGGGGGGTCGTTACGGGGCGACCTCTCACGCCCAGGGGGGTCGTTACGGGGCGACCCCTCACGCCCAGGGGGGGTCGTTACGGGGCGACCTCTCACGCCCAGGGGGGTCGTTACGGGGCGACCCCTCACGCCCAGGGGGGGTCGTTACGGGGCGACCTCTCACGCCCAGGGGGGTCGTTACGGGGCGACCCCTCACGCCCAGGGGGGGTCGTTACGGGGCGACCTCTCACGCCCAGGGGGGGGTCGTTACGGGGCGACCTCTCACGCCCAGGGGGGGTCGTTACGGGGCGACCTCTCACGCCCAGGGGGGTCGTTACGGGGCGACCTCTCACGCCCAGGGGGGGGGGGTCGTTACGGGGCGACCCCTCACCCCCAGGGGGGGTGGGGGGGTCGTCCCGTTGTGCTCAAAGAGTCTTTTTTTTTTTGTCTTGCTCAGGGGGTCGTATGGCCGTGCTCAAGGGTCGCACACGACCATGTTCAAGGGTCGTTCTACAGTGTTCAGGGGTCGTACAGCCGTGCACGAGGGTCGTACAGCCGTGCTCGAGGGTCGTACAGCCGTGCTCGAGGGTCGTACAGCCGTGCTCGAGGGTCGTACAGCCGTGCTGGAGCGTCGTACAGCCGTGCGTCGTACAGCCGTGCTCGAGCGTCGTACCGCCGTGCTGGAGCGTCGTACAGCCGTGCTGGAGGGTCGTACAGCCGTGCTCGAGCGTCGTACAGCCGTGCTGGAGCGTCGTACAGCCGTGCTGGAGCGTCGTACAGCCGTGCTCGAGCGTCGTACAGCCGTGTACTCGGGGTCGAACAGCCGTGCTGGAGGGTCGTACAGCCGTGCTCGAGCGTCGTACAGCCGTGTGCTCGGGGTCGTACAGCCGTGCTCGAGCGTCGTACAGCCTTGCTGGAGAGTCGTACAGCCGTGCTGGAGGGTCGTACAGCCGTGCTAGAGCGTCGTACAGCCGTGCTGGAGCGTCGTACCGCCGTGCTCGAGCGTCGTACAGCCATGCTCGAGCGTCGTACAGCCGTGCTCGAGCGTCGTACAGCCGTGCTCGAGCGTCGTACAGCCGTGCTCGAGCGTCGTACAGCCGTGCTCGAGCGTCGTACAGCCGTGCTGGTGCGTCGTACAGCCATGCTCGAGCGTCGTACAGCCGTGCTGGAGCGTCGTACAGCCGTGCTGGAGCGTCGTACAGCCGTGCTGGAGCGTCGTACAGCCGTGCTGGAGCGTCGCACAGCCGTGCTGGAGGGTCGTACAGCCGTGCTGGAGCGTCGTACAGCCGTGCTGGAGCGTCGTACAGCCGTGCTGGAGCGTCGTACAGCCGTGCTGGAGCGTCGTACAGCCGTGCTCGAGCGTCGTACAGCCGTGCTCGAGCGTCGTACAGCCGTGCTCGAGCGTCGTACAGCCGTGATCGAGCGTCGTACAGCCGTGCGTCGTACAGCCGTGCGTCGTACAGCCGTGCTGGAGGGGTTAAGACAAGTGTGACTCACGCCTTGTGTCTATTTACTCTTCTGGTCCAGCTTTGCGTAACGCAACTCTCGTTCGCTTGTCTCCGTCCGGCTATTTTGGTCCACTAATTCGGTAATTAGGTCACGGGCCAGGAATGTAGTTGTGCTAGATACGTAAAAAACAACCAAAAGAAAAAGAAGAATAACGAAAAATGTATGTAGTCATGCGCTGCTGAGTATGGATACAACGAACTTTTATTTCGTAGAGCGAAACGGCGTTTTCTGTAGATTACTAAGTCTCCGCTTTGTTGGTGGCTTACCGGTTCTTATAACTGCCTCTTACCGGTTCTTATAACTGCCTCCCCGGTTCGTATAACTGCCTCCCCGGTTCGTATAACTGCCTCTTACCGGTTCTTATAACTACCTCTTACCGGTTCTTATAACTGCCTCCCCGGTTCTTATAAATGCCTCCCCGGTTCGTATAACTGCCTCCCCGGTTCGTATAACTGCCTCCCCGGTTCGTATAACTGCCTCCCCGGTTCGTATAACTGCCTCCCCGGTTCGTATAACTGCCTCTTACCGGTTCTTATAACTACCTCTTACCGGTTCTTATAACTGCCTCCCCGGTTCTTATAAATGCCTCCCCGGTTCGTATAACTGCCTCCCCGGTTCGTATAACTGCCTCCCCGGTTCGTATAACTGCCTCTTACCGGTTCGTATAACTGCCTCTTACCGGTTCTTATAACTGCCTCTTACCGGTTCTTATAACTGCCTCCCCGGTTCGTATAACTGCCTCCCCGGTTCGTATAACTGCCTCTTACCGGTTCTTATAACTACCTCTTACCGGTTCTTATAACTGCCTCCCCGGTTCTTATAAATGCCTCCCCGGTTCGTATAACTGCCTCCCCGGTTCGTATAACTGCCTCCCCGGTTCGTATAACTGCCTCTTACCGGTTCTTATAACTACCTCTTACCGGTTCTTATAACTGCCTCCCCGGTTCTTATAAATGCCTCCCCGGTTCGTATAACTGCCTCCCCGGTTCGTATAACTGCCTCCCCGGTTCGTATAACTGCCTCCCCGGTTCGTATAACTGCCTCCCCGGTTCGTATAACTGCCTCTTACCGGTTCTTATAACTACCTCTTACCGGTTCTTATAACTGCCTCTTACCGGTTCGTATAACTGCCTCTTACCGGTTCGTATAACTGCCTCTTACCGGTTCTTATAACTGCCTCCCCGGTTCTTATAACTGCCTCCCCGGTTCGTATAACTGCCTCCCCGGTTCGTATAACTGCCTCCCCGGTTCGTATAACTGCCTCCCCGGTTCGTATAACTGCCTCCCCGGTTCTTATAACTGCCTCCCCGGTTCTTATAACTGCCTCCCCGGTTCTTATAACTGCCTCCCCGGTTCGTATAACTGCCTCCCCGGTTCTTATAACTGCCTCCCCGGTTCTTATAACTGCCTCTTACCGGTTCTTATAACTGCCTCCCCGGTTCTTATAACTGCCTCCCCGGTTCGTATAACTGCCTCCCCGGTTCGTATAACTGCCTCCCCGGATCTTATAACTGCCTCCCCGGTTCTTATAACTGCCTCTTACCGATTGTTATAACTGCCTCCCCGGTTCTTATAACTGCCTCCCCGGTTCTTATAACTGCCTCCCCGGTTCTTATAACTGCCTCCCCGGTTCGTATAACTGCCTCCCCGGTTCTTATAACTGCCTCCCCGGTTCTTATAACTGCCTCTTACCGGTTCTTATAACTGCCTCTTACCGGTTCTTATAACTGCCTCTTACCGGTTCTTATAACTGCCTCTTACCGGTTCGTATAACTGCCTCCCCGGTTCTTATAACTGCCTCTTACCGGTTCTTATAACTGCCTCTTACCGGTTCTTATAACTGCCTCTTACCGGTTCGTATAACTGCCTCCCCGGTTCTTATAACTGCCTCTTACCGGTTCTTATAACTGCCTCTTACCGGTTCGTATAACTGCCTCCCCGGTTCTTATAAATGCCTCCCCGGTTCTTATAACTGCCTCCCCGGTTCTTATAACTGCCTCCCCGGTTCGTATTTTACGTCCTCTCGCTCCCATAGTTTCCTCCCGGTCACGTAATCCTCCACCTCTTCCTCCCGTTGAGGAGGTGTGTGTGTGTGTGTGTGTGTGTATGTGAAGTGTGTGTGTGTATGTGTGTGTGTGTGTGTGTGTGTGTGTGTGTGTGTGTGTGTGTGTGTGTATGTGAAGTGTGTGTGTGTGTGTGTGTGTGTGTGTGTGTGTGTATGTGAAGTGTGTGTGTGTGTGTGTGTGTGTGTGTGTGTATGTGTGTGTGTGTGTGTGTGTGTGTGTGTGTGTGTATGTGAAGTGTGTGTGTGTGTGTGTGTGTGTGTGTGTGTGTGTGTGTGTATGTGAAGTGTGTGTGTATGTGTGTGTGTGTGTGTGTGTGTGTGTGTGTGTGTGTGTGTGTGTGTGTGTGTGTGTATGTGAAGTGTGTGTGTGTGTGTATGTGTGTGTGTGTGTGTATGTGTGTGTGTGTGTATGTGTGTGTGTGTGTGTATGTGAAGTGTGTGTACGCCAGCCAGCGCAACTCAGTGATCCCTTGAGCACTTGTGTGTGGTGACCTGGTCCTCGAATGAAGTCGTCCTCGAGAATCGTATTGTCGTACTTCAAGATCGTCCTAGAGGGAGGGGGGGGGTCGTACCCTCGTGCTTGAAGGGTCGTGCCGTCGTGCTCAAAAAATAGATCGTTTGGGGGGGCACGACGGTACACAAACTGATATTAACTATTGTTTGGTGAATTGGTCATTACTGATCATTCCGGAACACCCTCGTTGCTCCGTTTCATCTCTAATTACCTTACAACTACTTGGAATTACTTCATACCATTTTATGTAACAGTAGAAATCTCTAATTGCCATATAACCACTTGGAATTACTTCATACCATTTTATGTAACAGTAGAAATCTCTAATTGCCATATAACCACTTGGGTTTATTTCATACCATTTTATATAACAGTAGAAATCTCTAATTACCTTATAACCACTTGGAATTACTTCATACCATTTTATGTAACAGTAAAAATCTCTGATTGCCTTATAACCACTTGGGATTACTTCATACCATTTTATGTAACAGTAGAAATCTCTAATTGCCTTATAACCACTTGGGATTATTTCATACCATTTTATGTAACAGTAGAAATCTCTAATTGCCATATAACCACTTGGAATTACTTCATACCATTTTATGTAACAGTAGAAATCTCTAATTGCCTTATAACCACTTGGGATTATTTCATACCATTTTATGTAACAGTAGAAAAAAATAGATTTATCTGCAGCATTTAGTGTAATATAAATTCTATCATATATTCCTATGAGTCCACGGGGAAAATGAAACCCGAAAAGTTCCCAAGTGCAGTTTCGTGTAATAATCACATCATCAGGGGAGACACAAGAGAGAAATATAACAGTCAGTTGATATACATCGAAGAGACGAAGCTAGGACGCCATTTGGTAAACATGTGATTGTTCATGATGTGATTATTACACGAAAGTGCACTTGGGAACTTTTCGTGTTTCATTTTCCCCGTGGACTCATAGGAATATCTTGATCACGCGCAAAACTGTGATCGTTTCCAACATCTATCATATATACATTGTAATTTGATTTATGACGGTTGTTAACGTGTGAAACGGCAAACAATGAGTAACTTTGCGAATCGCCTACTTAGCCAATAGCCATGTTGGTTCACTGAACATTTGTATTAATAGGGGTTTCTGGTGCTTTGCATGTGACCAATTGGACTGTTCCACTCTGTTTACCGCCACTGACCACGACGGAAAGACCCGTTGACCACGACGGGCCCTAGTTAGTATGAAGGTGTGATAGCTTGGCCTTTGACCCTAAGCCTTTTAAGGAAAAGGTCAGAGATTAGGCCTTCATACCTAAAATGTCGTGCTAAAAAAAAACGTGAATAATTCAGACTCTGTTCCATAAAAAACATGTGAATAATACAGACTCTGTTCCATAAAAAACATGTGAATAATACAGACTCTGTTCCATAAAAAACATGTGAATAATACAGACTCTTCCATAAAAAAACATGTGAATAATTCAGATTCTGTTCCATAAAAAACATGTGAATAATTCAGACTGTGTTCCTTAAAACATGTGAATAATTCAGACTCTGTTCCATAAAAAAAGTGAATAATTCAGACTCTGTTCCATAAAACATGTGAATAATTCAGACTCTGTTCCATAAAAAAAGTGAATAATTCAGACTCTGTTCCATAAAACATGTGAATAATTCAGACTCTGTTCCATAAAACATGTGAATAATTCAAACTCTTCCATGAATGATCATGGTATGATTGAAGCCATAAGTATTATTGTTTTTAGATGGCAAAGAGGTCGTTGATGTTGCACAATATCACGTAATATATATATATATATATATATATATATATATATATATATATATATATATATATATATATATATATATTATCCCTGGGGGATAGGGGAGAAAGAATACTTCCCACGTATTCCCTGCGTGTCGTAGAAGGCGACTAAAAGGGAAGGGAGCGGGGGGCTGGAAATCCTCCCCTCTCGTTTTTTTTCTTTAATTTTCCAAAGAAGGAACAGAGAAGGGGGCCAGGTGAGGATATTCCCTCAAAGGCCCAGTCCTCTGTTCTTAACGCTACCTCGCTAACGCGCGAAATGGCGAATAGTTGACAAAAAAAAAAAAAAAAAAATATATATATATATATATATATATATATATATATATATATATATATATATATATATACACTTCCTCAGAGAAATGGTCGTGGGTGTGTGTGTTGTCGGTGAAGGCAAAGAGAAATTTAGGCTAGGCTATTGCGAACCTCGTCTCGCTTGCCTCGAAGAGCGAGCTGTCTGCCGGGGTCAGTCCCCCCCAGCCTCTATTCATGCTTTATACTCCTACTGTACTCAATACTTGGCTCCACTTGTCCTTAACCAATGTGCAGATTCATCCATTTGTGTTTCAACGTTGAGTTTTTTCAAAGATATATATATATATATATATATATATATATATATATATATATATATATATATATATATATATATATATATATATATATTCTTTTTTTTTTTCTTTCAAACTATTCGCCATTTCCCGCATTAGCGAGGTAGCGTTAAGAACAGAGGACTGGGCCTTTGAGGGAATACCCTCACCTGGCCCAATTCTCTGTTCCTTCTTTTGAAAAAAAAAAAAAAAAAAAAAAAAAACGAGAGGGGAGGATTTCCAGCCCCCCCCGCTCCCTCCCCTTTTAGTCGCCTTCTACGACACGCAGGGAATACGTGGGAAGTATTCTTAATCCCCTATCCCCAGGGATAAATATATATATATATATATATATATATATATATATATATATATATATATATATATATTTTTTTTTTTTTTTTTTTTTTGCTTTGTCGCTGTCTCCCGCGTTTGCGAGGTAGCGCAAGGTAACAGACGAAAGAAATGGCCCAACCCACCCCCATACACATGTATATACATACACGTCCACACACGCAAATATACATACTTACACAGCTTTCCATGGTTTACCCCAGACGCTTCACATGCCCTGATTCAATCCACTGACAGCACGTCAACCCCGGTATACCACATCGATCCAATTCACTCTATTCCTTGCCCTCCTTTCACCCTCCTGCATGTTCAGGCCCCGATCACACAAAATCTTTTTCACTCCATCTTTCCACCTCCAATTTGGTCTCCCACTTCTCCTCGTTCCCCCCATCTCCGACACATATATCCTCTTGGTCAATCTTTCCTCACTCATTCTCTCCATGTGCCCAAACCATTTCAAAACACCCTCTTCTGCTCTGTCAACCACACTCTTTTTATTTCCACACATCTCTCTTACCCTTACGTTACTTACTCGATCAAACCACCTCACACCACACATTGTCCTCAAACATCTCATTTCCAGCACATCCATCCTCCTGCTCAGAACTCTATCCATAGCCCACGCCTCGCAACCATACAACATTGTTGGAACCACTATTCCTTCAAACATACCCATTTTTGCTTTCCGAGATAATGTTCTCGACTTCCACACATTCTTCAAGGCCCCCAGAATTTTCGCCCCCTCCCCCACCCTATGATCCACTTCCGCTTCCATGGTTCCATCCGGTGCCAGATCCACTCCCAGATATCTAAAACACTTTACTTCCTCCAGTTTTTCTCCTTTCAACTTACCTCCCAATTGACTATATATATTGGTATCACTAATGCGTTGATTTGATTAATTTTCGAGTGTAGCGAAAAATCCTTCGTTGTCATTTCAATTGTATATCGAAAACTGTGTGTATTATCGTGTTTTGCTTTGCGAACAATGTAGAAACGTAGCGTATTCTCATACTCTTTCTATATAATTATAGTATTATTGGCCTAACGTATTTATTCTTCACTTGATGAAGGAGTTTAGGTTTCGAAGTTTGAAATTTAAGTCGTCGCAGACACATTAGGTTGAAGTGGTCGTTATGAACACTCGGTAAAAAGTCTATAAAAACTGCGCTGTGGCTCGTTAAGGGTAAGGCATTAGAGGCTAAGAAGCAGCAATTACGTTCTCCTAGTTATGGACAGTTTTTTTTTTGCTATGGTCATCTTCTTAAGGGAGTTCCCGAAGGGAACGGGCGTAAGAGAAGTAGATAGATAGATGTGAGTCGTTTATTTATGAAGATAGATAGGAGACATGCCATTCTGGCCCGGAACTGATCCCCATTTCCCAGTATGTTTTAACCCCTCCAGCTCGTTGGAACGACTGTAGATGGTACGACCTCTGGGTTTAATGGCCTGGCCTTTTTTTGTTCCCCAACTCGGAAAAGCCAATTCAAAGGCCAAGGCCATCATAATTACGGGTCATGTCGTAGTTCGTCGGGTTGATGATTTGATGTCCTTCCGCACGTACACACGACTGTTACTGTGTGAAGAAGAGAGACTTATTTACTTTTTATTAATTTGCTTAGCTCATTTTTCGTCTGTCAGTTTACTTACATGTTTATTGGAAAGGATCACAATTTTGCGCGTGATCAAGATATTCCTATGAGTCCACGGGGAAAATGAAACACGAAAAGTTCCCAAGTGCAGTTTCGTGTAATAATCACATCATCAGGGGAGACACAAGAGAGAAATATAACAGTCAGTTGATATACATCGAAAAGACGAAGCTTTACCCCTAGCTTCGTCTCTTCGATGTATATCAACTGACTGTTATATTTCTCTCTTGTGTCTCCCCTGATGATGTGATTATTACACGAAACTGCACTTGGGAACTTTTCGTGTTTCATTTTCCCCGTGGACTCATAGGAATTACATGTTTATATGTATTCTTCTTATTTAATGTGTGAAGTTGGTGTTTGTGCATCGTACCCTCTGCTTTTTTAAGTCACATCTCCGTGTATCCAGTTAGAACGATCAATAAAATTATGATCATATTCGACAAACCAGACTTAGTATGATATCAGACGAGGTACGAGAGATCATGAATAGGAACATGCGCCAAGCCAGACTCGTTATGATAATTTGGAACCTTACGGTGTGCTCTACTGTGAGAGCGAGGCACATATTTTTGCCGTATGTTCTGTTAGTGTATCCGTTACGCGTCCTTGGCTAGGTTAGGATGGCGTTCGGGTGAGTGTGGGAATAATTTGGCGGTTGCTTGAGGCGATGGTGGCCATCATGTCGGTCGATATAAGCTGTGCTAACAGTTATATCACCATTGAGATGTATTCTAATGAGTCTCCACGGGGGGAATGAAACGCGATAAGTTCCCAAGTGCAGTTTCGTGTAATGATCACATCATCAGGGGAGATACGAGAAAGAAATGTTTTTATTATTATTATTATTATTATTATTATTATTATTATTATTATTATTATTACTATTATTGTTATTATTATTATTATTATTATTATTATTATTATTATTATTATTATTATTATTACTATTATTGTTGTTATTATTATTATCATTATTATTATTATTATTATTATTATTATTATTATTGTTATTATTATTATTATTATTATTATTATTCTTTGTCCCTGTCTCCCGTGTTAGCGAGGTAGCGCAAGGAAACAGATGAAAGAATGGGTTTAGACTCATTAGCCCCACTGACATGAAGGGTTCAAACCTCCTTTCCCCAAGGACCAATTGATCCTTTCGTGGGATCGAAAACAGCTGTCAGCAGTACAGGAACCCAGCAGGACCCGCAGCTTATGTGAAGACAGACCGAAGCACTGTGAACAGGAAACGAGTCTTAAATATTGTGAACAGGAAACGAGTCTTAGAGGAAATATTGTGAACAGGAAACGAGTCTTAGAGGAAATATTGTGAACAGGAAACGAGTCTTAAATATTGTGAACAGGAAACGAGTCTTAGAGGAATTATAGGGTCATCACAGTTGAGTGTTGTTAGGGGGTTGGGTTAAGGCCAGTTAAACCACTGCGCCTCGCTGGTTTACCCCACAAAACGTTCTTCCATAAAATTTTGGCCACTGAGGTGTTGGAAGACAGACATGGTTTTTTTTAATGAAGTTGTTTTTGCATTGAATTTTGTTTGTTTTGGGGGTGTGAGAAGGGGATGGTTGGCTCTGATAAGCGCCTTGGGTTTTTTATTCATTTATTTATTCATTTATTTTGTAGCCTCTTGGGAAAATGAAGTCTTCGATGCAACCGTGTTTCTTTTGTTTTTTGTTTATATTGTCAGTTACCGGATCACCCAGACGGGTAGCGTGACCGAAGTGATTTACGTCGTCATCACATTTACAGCCGGTGTAAATTAAACAAGACATACTGTAAATGTGTGAATATCATACGTGTATCATCAGAACCCAATATTATTTCGCTTCATATATTGGACACTGGTTAGGCCAGTACTTTTTCGAAACAGAGATGATATATATTTTTTTTCAGATGTATTACCATTAGATGAAGCGTGTTTCAGTGTCTTAGTCCAAAGACCAGGCAGGATACGCGGTTTAGATGCAGCATCCCATAGTTTGGATGTGGAGACCGACCACATGAGGATTGACCGTTGTGTTTACTTCTTTCACCTTCTCAAACTTCAGCTGAAGCTGTGAAATTATTCTCTCGTGTTTATAGGTCCATTTCATAAGGTCAAATTAGTCTTGTGTTGTTTTTTTCTATTTTTTTTTCCTCTATCGAGGTGAACGGTGTTTGGGGCATTGTAATAGGCAGTTGTTTGGGGCGTAGTAATTGGCAGTTTCCCCCAGTAGGCCCATAAGGATCAGGTAACTACTTCATTATTCCCTTTATAATCATTGTCTTCGTCTTATAACTTGTGTTTTTGGCCTCTGCTCTGTATCGTAGCTGTCCGAGGTAGATTCCAGATGGGACTTCTCCGTGTGTGTTTGATCAGAGGAATGTGGAACATTTCTTTAAAAGTCGTGATACAGTGGAATGAATACGATTACAGTGGACTGAATACGAATACAGTGGACTGAATACGATTACAGTGGACTGAATACGATTACAGTGGACTGAATACGAATACAGTGGACTGAATACGAATACAGTGGACTGAATACGATTACAGTGGACTGAATACGATTACAGTGGACTGAATACGAATACAGTGGACTGAATACGATTACAGTGGACTGAATACGAATACAGTGGACTGAATACGAATACAGTGGAATGAATACGAATACAGTGGACTGAATACGATTACAGTGGACTGAATACGATTACAGTGGACTGAATACGAATACAGTGGAATGAATACGAATACAGTGGACTGAATACGATTACAGTGGACTGAATACGATTACAGTGGACTGAATACGAATACAGTGGACTGAATACGATTACAGTGGACTGAATACGAATACAGTGGACTGAATACGATTACAGTGGACTGAATACGAATACAGTGGAATGAATACGAATACAGTGGACTGAATACGATTACAGTGGACTGAATACGAATACAGTGGAATGAATACGAATACAGTGGACTGAATACGAATACAGTGGACTGAATACGAATACAGTGGACTGAATACGAATACAGTGGAATGAATACGAATACAGTGGACTGAATACGATTACAGTGGACTGAATACGAATACAGTGGAATGAATACGAATACAGTGGACTGAATACGAATACAGTGGACTGAATACGAATACAGTGGACTGAATACGAATACAGTGGACTGAATACGAATACAGTGGAATGAATACGAGTACAGTGGACTGAATACGATTACAGTGGACTGAATACGAATACAGTGGAATGAATACGAATACAGTGGACTGAATACGAATACAGTGGAATGAATACGAATACAGTGGACTGAATACGAATACAGTGGACTGAATACGAATACAGTGGAATGAATACGAATACAGTGGACTGAATACGATTACAGTGGACTGAATACGAATACAGTGGAATGAATACGAATACAGTGGACTGAATACGAATACAGTGGACTGAATACGAATACAGTGGACTGAATACGAATACAGTGGACTGAATACGAATACAGTGGAATGAATACGAATACAGTGGACTGAATACGATTACAGTGGACTGAATACGAATACAGTGGAATGAATACGAATACAGTGGACTGAATACGAATACAGTGGACTGAATACGAATACAGTGGACTGAATACGAATACAGTGGAATGAATACGAATACAGTGGACTGAATACGAATACAGTGGACTGAATACGAATACAGTGGACTGAATACGAATACAGTGGAATGAATACGAATACAGTGGAATGAATACGAATCCAGTGGAATGAATACGAATACAGTGGAATGAATACGAATACAGTGGACTGAATACGAATACAGTGGACTGAATACGAATACAGTGGACTGAATACGAATACAGTGGAATGAATACGAATACAGTGGAATGAATACGAATCCAGGACCGTGGGGGGGCACACTACCACTGTGGAGTAAAGCATGTATTGACAGTGGAAGAAGAAGGAGGAAGGCAGTGGTTTGAGGGTGCTTATTAGCACGCGGAGGGGGCGAAGGTATTAAAAAAGGGGGGGTAAAAAGGGGGGATGCATGCACATCACGCCCCCCTCCGCGCCCCCCTCCACACCATCCATCTCTCTCTCTCTTATCGGAAATAGAACCAGCCGGGCGGTAAAAATTTTCGAGTCGTTGGCAAGTGCATTGTCTGGAGGGGGGGGTGATTATGTGCACGAGAGAGAGAGAGAGAGAGAGAGAGAGAGAGAGAGAGAGAGAGAGAGAGAGAGAGCTGAATGTATTGACTGCTGCTCATCGCGTGTTCATCATGTCTTCCTTCGAAGGTGACAACAGTTACGTGCATGTTTTCCGACCCCGAGGCCACTCATACCCCACCCTAACCCTAACACACGTGCACACACGTGCACACACGTGCTTGTAAAGTGGTTCGCTGCGTCCACAGAATCATGGAGACGTTCCAGCCACGGCGTAGCGAAATGGAAAGTTTTCCTTCTTGTGGGGCGAGGCCAGACCAGGCCGGGAGTTGAGTACGGGGGAAGGGAAACCAAGTCTCTCTCTGGTCGTTATCTTGGCCCGCGAGATTAATGATTAATGAGTTCAGCCTTTTGCGAGATTAATGATTAATGAGTTGAGCCTTTGATTAAGACGATAGCGCCCTTAGGTTCAGTGATGGCGTGGTATTTTGATCCCTTATGGGTCGTGTGAAAAGCCAGGTCGCCTTCATACCCCAGAGGGTCGAACCGTCGTCTCAAGGACGACATATATATTATTTATTTATTTATTTATTTTGCTTTGTCGCTGTCTCCCGCGTTAGCGAGGTAGCGCAAGGAAACAGACGAAAGAATGGCCCATCCCACCCACATACACATGCATATACATACACGTCCACACACGCACATATACGTACCTATACATCTCAACATATATATATATATATATATATATATATATATATATATATATATATATATATATATATATATATATATATTTTTTTTTTTTTTTTTTTTTTTTTTTTTTTCAAACTATTCGCCATTTCCCGCGTTAGCGAGGTAGCGTTAAGAACAGAGAACTGGGCCATTGAGGGAATATCCTCACCTGGCCCCCTTCTCTGTTCCTTCTTTTGGAAAATTAAAAAAAAAATTGAGAGGGGAGGATTTCCAGCCCCCCGCTCCCTTCCCTTTTAGTCGCCTTCTACGACATGCAGGGAATACGTGGGAAGTATTCTTTCTCCCCTATCCCCAGGGATAATATATATATATATATATATATATATATATATATATATATATATATATATATACACACACAGACATATACATATATACACATGTACATAATTCATACTGTCTGCCCTTATTCATTCTCGTCGCCACCTCGCCACACATGAAATGACAACCCCCTCCCCCCCGCATGCGCGCGAGGTAGCGCTAGGAAAAGACAACAAAGGCCCCATTCGTTCACACTTCAGTCTCTAGCAGTCATGTATAATGAACGCGCACCTTCATAGAACATACAGAACCTCCAACAGCCAGGATCGAACCTGTTGCACAGGGGAGCGGGGGTTCGATCCTGGCTCTTGGAGGTTTGTATGAAGCAAGCAAGTCTTGGGGGAACTGTAGGCACGCGAGCGAAAGCCTAGTTGAAACAGCCTAGTTCCACACGTTAACTCTGGGGGGTTGGGGCAAGCGAGGGACACATGGGGTTGGGGGAAGCGAGGGACACATGGGGTTGGGGGAAGCGGGGGACACATGGGGTTGGGGGAAGCGAGGGACACATGGGGGTTGGGGGAAGCGAGGGACACATGGGGTTGGGGGAAGCGAGGGACACATGGGGTTGGGGGAAGCGGGGGACACATGGGGTTAGGGCGAGCGGGGGACACATGGGGTTGGGGGAAGCGGGGGACACATGGGGTTGGGGGAAGCGGGGGACACAGTGTGTGTGTTGCATGGGGTTGTAGCGAGTGGAGGAGGAGCAGTCAGGGATCAAGGATGTAGGAGGAGTGAGGGTGTGGTGGAGAGGGTGTGGTGGAGGAGGAGGAGGAGGAGCAGTCAGGGATCAAGGATGTAGGAGGAGTGAGGGTGTGGTGGTGGAGAGGAGGAGGAGGAGGAGGAGCAGTGAAGATGGAGACACACCTCAGTCCTCTTCAAGAAGATGGCCCAGGTAATGTGTCTTTTGTTTCGGCCATCCCCACAGCGTTGCTCGAGGCGTATCGCCGATATTACGCAATTGTCCTTACGCCCGTAATACAATCTGACGCGTAATAGACCTCCATCTTAGAGCTGTATCGTGTATGATGTAGTTTCTCGGTTTCGTAGATTCGTTAACCCAGACTTTCCCAACAATGGTGATTTATATACAAAGCAAAGTTGTTATATTGTCTAAATTCCTCTTGTGTTATCCTGTGCTGAATTACCTCATCTATTCTCTCGTAATTTATGAGCCCTGATGTATTTGTGCTAATTTATGAGCCCTAATGTCGAACTTGTGCTAATTTATGAGCCCTGATGTCTTATTTGTGGTAATTTATGAGCCCTGATGTCGTATTTGTGCTAATGTATGAGCCCTGATGTATTTGTGCTACTTTATGAGCCCTGATGTCGAACTTGTGCTAATTTATGAGCCCTGATGTCGAACTTGTGCTAATTTATGAGCCCTGATGTCTTATTTGTGGTAATTTATGAGCCCTGATGTCTTATTTGTGCTACTTTATGAGCCCTGATGTCTTATTTGTGCTAATTTATGAGCCCTGATGTCTTATTTGTGCTAATTTATGAGCCCTGATATCTTATTTGTGCTAATTTATGAGCCCTGATGTCGAACTTGTGCTAATTTATGAGCCCTGATGTCTTATTTGTGGTAATTTATGAGCCCTGATGTCTTATTTGTGCTACTTTATGAGCCCTGATGTCGTATTTGTGCTACTTTATGAGCCCTGATGTCGTATTTGTGCTAATGTATGAGCCCTGATGTCTTATTTATGCTAATGATAGTTGACTTAAATAAGGTATTTGTCTCCGTGTAGTTCAAAGTGGTTTAGTGGAAGGCAATCGACTCTCAACCCGATCATGAAGTTTTTGAACTTCGCTTTGACGTGTGTGTCTAGTTTGAAATCACATTTAAAACAAGAACAAAGCTATTGAATCACATCTAAAACAAGGACGAAGCTATTGAATCACATTTAAAACAAGGACAAAGCTATTGAATCACATTTAAAACAAGGACAAAGCTATTGAATCACATTTAAAACAAGGACAAAGCTATTGAATCACATCTAAAACAAGGACGAAGCTATTGAATCACATTTAAAACAAGGACAAAGCTATTGAATCACATTTAAAACAAGGACAAAGCTATTGAATCACATTTAAAACAAGAACAAAGCTATTGAATCACATCTAAAACAAGGACGAAGCTATTGAATCACATTTAAAACAAGGACAAAGCTATTGAATCACCTATATAGATGGCGTGATGGTATTTTCCCTCGTTACCAACAACGATAAACTCTACAATAACCTGGTTGGTCAGTCCACTATGGCCTCCACGATCTCATATGGCCATCAGTTTGACAACACACAAACTCGATCCAGTTTTTCTTCTTTCAGTTAGTGGTATTTACCCCATTTTTTTTTTTTATTTCCCTTGACTTTGGAGGGTGTTGTGCTGGCCATGAGTGGGTGAGGGTGTGGTCATATTATGACGGAAGGGAAAATGGGGCTCTCGCCACTTAAACTCGGTCTTATATATTCCCCTTCGACAATATTTGGAAGGTGTTTACTCTTCCGTTGTGCCTCGATGGTTCGCGGGCCGCCCGAACATCTGGTTTCTTCTGGTGTGCATGTGTTGGGTTGGGGTGGGTGTGTGTGGAAGGAAACGTGCAGGTGGTGGGTGGAGGCCAGTGCAGGTGGTGGGTGGAGGCCAGTGCAGGTGGTGGGTGGAGACCTGTTGTTGTTGTTGTGTGTGTGTGTGTGTGTGTGTGTGTGTGTCAGTGTTCCTGGATGTAGCGCGGAAGGGCGTGTATGAACTTGTATATATATATATATATATATATATATATATATATATATATATATATATATATATATATATATATATATATCACATACACACACACCTACACACGCACGCACGCATGCACACGCACGCCAGGCGCGGGTAAGGCCATCCCTCAGTGGAAATGCCAAGCGAAGGTTCCGGAAATTCAAGATCGGTCGCGCACCGGGAGGGAGGCAGCCACGCCTCGCATGGGTCACCCTTGGGGCAAGGAGTACCACCTGCCCTGCTGCATTGTCTGGGTCACCCTTGGGGCAAGGAGTACCACCTGCCCTGCTGCATTGTCTTAGGTCACCCTTGGGGCAAGGACTGGGTTCATGCCATGGAACTGGGCGTACCGCACAACACACACACACACACACACACACACACACACACACACACTGAGGTATTTGACGTGGTTTCTGACGTTCCATTGGAAAACCTCATTAAAAGACAGGTTTTCCCACATCCTCCAAAATTCGTAAAAACCTTTTCCTCCTTCTGTCTCTTCTCTTTCCCTTTCTCTCTGTATTTCGATTATGCACCGGTCTTGGTGTGGGCTCTCTGTTCGTGGCTAGAGCCTCCTCCAGCTTAGAAAAAAGAAGAATAAATAAATGGTACATTGGACGTGCTGGATATATGGAGTGTGACAGCAGAGACCTGTCCATACGTGATGGAGAAACTCCCAAGGACCCAGCAATTCACCGATGGGAGAACACTGTATACGCCTTAGTTCGACGCGAGAAATGACCACTTTTGGGTCACACTGTTTAGGGAAATAGATATATATATCCCCTCGGTCGATAGATAAATATGTCTTTGTATCTAACACTGACATACGCACGCGCGCGCCAACAGTGTATATGATATTATATAAATCGGGAAATGTGGGGGCTTGTTTAAGATATATACATGGATTACGCGCCAGACCCTCCCGTTGAGTTTGAGTCCGTCGCTTCGTCCTTGACATATCACACACACACACACACACACACACACATACACGAGTGCTGTGCACATACACAATACACATGTCCATGAGCAGGCGCGCGAGCGCATGGCCGCCATGCGATCGGCAATGGCATTTATCATAAGCCTTGATGTAAAGATACGAGTGAACAAGTCATATCTGGGTTAACCACAATGTATATATATATATATATATATATATATATATATATATATATGGGTGGGTTGGGCCATTCTTTCGTCTGTTTCCTTGCGCTACCTCGCTAACGCGGGAGACAGCGACAAAGCAAAATGATAATAAATAATACATATATATATATATATATATATATATATATATATATATATATATATATATATGTATATATTATAGTTTGTCGCTGTCTCCCGCGTTAGCGAGTAGCGCAAGGAAACAGACGAAAGAATGGCCCAACCCACCCACATACACATGTATATACATACACGTCCACACATAGCACATATACATACCTATACATTTCAACGTATTCATATATATGTATACATAGACATATACTTATAGACACATGTACATATTTCATACTTGCTGCTTTTATTCATTCCCGTCGCCACCTCGCCACACATGAAATAACAACCCCCTCCCCCCACCCCGCATGTGCGCGAGGTAGCGCTAGGAACAGACAACAAAGGCCACATTCGTTCACACTCAGTCTCTAGCTGTCATGTATAATGCACCGAAACCACAGCTCCCTTTCCATATATATATATATATATATATATATATATATATATATATATATATATATATATATATATATATTTTTTTTTTTTTTTTTTTTTTTTTATACTTTGTCGCTGTCTCCCGCGTTTGCGAGGTAGCGCAAGGAAACAGACGAAAGAAATGGCCCAACCCCCCCCCCCCATACACATGTACATACACACGTCCACACACGCAAATATACATACCTACACAGCTTTCCATGGTTTACCCCAGACGCTTCACATGCCTTGATTCAATCCACTGACAGCACGTCAAACCCTGTATACCACATCGCTCCAATTCACTCTATTCCTTGCCCTCCTTTCACCCTCCTGCATGTTCAGGCCCCGATCACACAAAATCTTTTTCACTCCATCTTTCCACCTCCAATTTGGTCTCCCTCTTCTCCTCGTTCCCTCCACCTCCGACACATATATCCTCTTGGTCAATCTTTCCTCACTCATTCTCTCCATGTGCCCAAACCATTTCAAAACACCCTCTTCTGCTCTCTCAACCACGCTCTTTTTATTTCCACACATCTCTCTTACCCTTACGTTACTTACTCGATCAAACCACCTCACACCACACATTGTCCTCAAACATCTCATTTCCAGCACATCCATCCTCCTGCGCACAACTCTATCCATAGCCCACGCCTCGCAACCATACAACATTGTTGGAACCACTATTCCTTCAAACATACCCATTTTTGCTTTCCGAGATAATGTTCTCGACTTCCACACATTTTTCAAGGCTCCCAAAATTTTCGCCCCCTCCCCCACCCTATGATCCACTTCCGCTTCCATGGTTCCATCCGCTGACAGATCCACTCCCAGATATCTAAAACACTTCACTTCCTCCAGTTTTTCTCCATTCAAACTCACCTCCCAATTGACTTGACCCTCAACCCTACTGTACCTAATATATATACACACTAGTGTTGGCCATGTATCATTTCGTATAGTAAAATTTGCTAAAAGTCACTGTACTGAAAAGCTGTGATCACTACAGCATGAAAATAATGCCCAGATGGAGCTTAAAGAACTATTCCTAAATAAGGTTAGGGGGGTTGTTAGGGTTGAATTGCCTTGTGAGACAATTGTGAAGTAATTGGCGTTTTGTGTTGACGGCGACAGTCAGACGCTGGGCTGAGGGCGAACACGCGATTTTGATCCATCGAAGGTTAGGTTAGGTCACATGAGTATTAGCCATGTACTACGTTAAAGTATATAATGATAATGATAATAATGATAATAATGATAATGATAATTGATAAAATATAATTATTATTATTGTTATGATAATAATAATAATAATGATAATAATAATAATAATAATAATAATAATAATAATAATAATATTAATAATAATATTAATGATAATAATAATGATAATAATAATAATAATAATAATAATAATAATAATAATAATAATAATGATGCTGATGATAATAATAATAATAATAATAATAATAATAATAATAATAATGATAATAATAATGATAATATTCCTTGTTGATAGGGGAGAAAGAATACTTCCCACGTATTCCCTGCGTGTCGTAGAAGGCGACTAAAAGGGGAGGGAGCGGGGGGCTGGAAATCCTCCCCTCTCGTTTTTTAATTTTCCAAAAGAAGGAACAGAGAAGGGGGCCAAGGGAGGATACCCCCCCTCGAAGGCCCAGTCCTCTGTTCTTAACGCTACCTCGCTAACGCGGGAAATGGCGAATATGTATGGAAAAAAGAATAATAATACATTATTGATATAAATAGTGATGATAGCAAATGTTGAAGGAAAACAGCTGATGTAATACATCCACAACTGGAATGAAAATATAATAATAACACATTAATACTATTAATAATGGTGATAGCTGATGATGAAGGAAAACATCTGATGTAATTCA
>NC_092267.1:16632997-16655497 GCF_036320965.1 Panulirus ornatus | reverse complement strand
GATGAAGGATTAGATGTACACACGTACGTACGTAATTGATATAAAGGTCAGGTTTGGCGCCCCTGCCACTACCAGACTATGTCGCTCCCTAACTCACGCGGGTGTACCACGAGTGTATGCTACTGCAGGAGGGTTAGTTAGGCTTGGGTGTCGCCCTGAGTGTTGTTATAACTCCACTACTGCAGGAGGGTTAGTTAGGCTTGGGTGTCGTCTGAGTGTTGTTATAACTCCACTACTGCAGGAGGGTTAGTTATGCTTGGGTGTTGCCTGAGTGTTGTTATAACTCCACTACTGTAGGAGGGTTAGTTAGGCTTGGGTGTTGCCTGAGTGTTGTTATAACTCCACTACTGCAGGAGGGTTAGTTATGCTTGGGTGTCGTCTGAGTGTTGTTATAACTCCACTACTGCAGGAGGGTTAGTTAGGCTTGGGTGTTGCTTGAGTGTTGTTATAACTCCACTACTGCAGGAGGGTTAGTTATGCTTGGGTGTCGTCTGAGTGTTGTTATAACTCCACTACTGCAGGAGGGTTAGTTAGGCTTGGGTGTTGCCTGAGTGTTGTTATAACTCCACTACTGCAGGAGGGTTAGTTATGCTTGGGTGTCGAACCTGAGTGTTGTTATAACTCCACTACTGCAGGAGTGTTAGTTAGGCTTGGGTGTGGCCTGAGTGTTGTTATAACTCCACTACTGCAGGAGGGTTAGTTATGCTTGGGTGTTGTCTGAGTGTTGTTATAACTCCACTACTGCAGGAGGGTTAGTTATGCTTGGGTGTCGCCTGAGTGTTGTTATAACTCCACTACTGCAGGAGGGTTAGTTATGCTTGGGTGTCGTCTGAGTGTTGTTATAACTTCACTACTGCAGGAGGGTTAGTTATGCTTGGGTGTTGCCTGAGTGTTGTTATAACTCCACTACTGCAGGAGGGTTAGTTATGCTTGGGTGTCGTCTGAGTGTTGTTATAACTCCACTACTGCAGGAGGGTTAGTTATGCTTGGGTGTTGCCTGAGTGTTGTTATAACTCCACTACTGCAGGAGGGTTAGTTATGCTTGGGTGTTGCCTGAGTGTTGTTATAACTCCACTACTGCAGGAGGGTTAGTTATGCTTGGGTGTTGCCTGAGTGTTGTTATAACTCCACTACTGCAGGAGGGTTAGTTATGCTTGGGTGTTGCCTGAGTGTTGTTATAACTCCACTACTGCAGGAGGGTTAGTTATGCTTGGGTGTCGTCTGAGTGTTGTTATAACTCCACTACTGCAGGAGGGTTAGTTATGCTTGGGTGTTGCCTGAGTGTTGTTATAACTCCACTACTGCAGGAGGGTTAGTTATGCTTGGGTGTTGCCTGAGTGTTGTTATAACTCCACTACTGCAGGAGGGTTAGTTATGCTTGGGTGTTGTCTGAGTGTTGTTATAACTCCACTACTGCAGGAGGGTTAGTTATGCTTGGGTGTTGCCTGAGTGTTGTTATAACTCCACTACTGCAGGAGGGTTAGTTATGCTTGGGTGTCGTCTGAGTGTTGTTATAACTTCACTACTGCAGGAGGGTTAGTTAGGCTTGGGTGTTGCCTGAGTGTTGTTATAACTCCACTACTGCAGGAGGGTTAGTTAGGCTTGGGTGTGGCCTGAGTGTTGTTATAACTCCACTACTGCAGGAGGGTTAGTTATGCTTGGGTGTTGCCTGAGTGTTGTTATAACTCCACTACTGCAGGAGGGTTATGCTTGGGTGTCGAACCCGAGTGTTGTTATAACTCCACTACTGCAGGAGTGTTATGCTTGGGTGTCGAACCCGAGTGTTGGCGTCGCCGTGTGTGCTTCCGGTGTTGACGCGGTGAGCGGAGAGGCAAGGCCACAGTGTGGCCATCACCCGCGCGCGCGCGCATCGCCTAGGAAGAAGATGGTCGCGGAAGTGTAAGGGTTGTGGGAGGAGATTCACCAGTACGCGTCGCTGACGTGGACGAAGAGGCTTGTGGCTGGACGAACGCTGATGACGACGAACGCTCCGGAGGGTGGTCGCTGGACGAAGAGAGGACGAGTGTAGATATACGAGAAGTGAACCATTACCCAGTGTGGGTCGTACGCCTGGCCAGTCTGATAACCCACCTGACGAAGACATGCCTCATCCATAGGGTTATCGTACATTCATAGGGTTATCGTACATCCATAGGGTTATCGTACGCCTGGCTGGCCAGTCTGATAACCCACCTGACGAAGGCATGCCTCATCCATAGGGTTATCGTACATTCATAGGGTTATCGTACGCCTGGCTGGCCAGTCTGATAACCCACCTGACGAAGACATGCCTCATCCATAGCGTTATCGTACGCCTGGCTGGCCAGTCTGATAACCCACCTGACGAAGACATGCCTCATCCATAGGGTTATCGTACATTCATAGGGTTGTCGTACATCCATAGGGTTATCGTACGCCTGGCCAGTCTGATAACCCACCTGACGAAGACATGCCTCATCCATAGGGTTATCGTACATTCATAGGGTTATCGTACATCCATAGGGTTATCGTACGCCTGGCTGGCCAGTCTGATAACCCACCTGACGAAGACATGCCTCATCCATAGGGTTATCGTACATCCATAGGGTTATCGTACATCCATAGGGTTATCGTACGCCTGGCTGGCCAGTCTGATAACCCACCTGACGAAGGCATGTCTCATCCATAGGGTTATCGTACGCCTGGCTGGCCAGTCTGATAACCCACCTGACGAAGGTATGTCTCATCCATAGGGTTATCTTACGCCTGGCCAGTCTGATAACCCACCTGACGAAGGTATGTCTCATCCATAGGGTTATCTTACGTCCATAGGGTTATCGTACGCCTGGCCAGTCTGATAACCCACCTGACGAAGGTATGTCTCATCCATAGGGTTATCGTACGTCCATAGGGTTATCGTACGCCTGGCCAGTCAGATAACCCACCTGACGAAGGCATGCCTCATCCATAATACAGTCATACGTGTGTTTTGCCCAATGTATTCTCAGGTTTTCCCTGCCATATCCTCTGAATATTGATGACATGGGTACATATTTTATTGTACCGACTGTTTACCGTTGTTGTATACTTTCCCCTGGCATCGTTGTTTCGTAAACAACAAGTCAGCCTCTTCCGTGTTCGATGAAGGAGCTCAGATCGACGTTGCGATGTCAGACGTATGACGATCGGGGAAAAGTAGTGGGTGTTGACGACATAGCAGGAAGGCGAGGGGCTTCGTGACGACATAGCAGGTAGGCGAGGTAGCCTTGCATCACGCTTGCATAGCAGGAAGGCCCTGAGGCTACTTAACATAGCAGGGAGGCCCTGAGGCTACTTGACATAGCAGGAAGGCGAGGTAGTCTTGCATCACGCTTGCATAGCAGGGAGGCCCTGAGGCTACTTGACAACATAGCAGGGAGGCCCTGAGGCTACTTGCCATAGCAGGAAGGCCCTGAGGCTACTTAACATAGCAGGGAGGCCCTGAGGCTACTTGACATAGCAGGAAGGCGAGGTAGTCTTGCATCACGCTTGCATAGCAGGGAGGCCCTGAGGCTACTTGACAACATAGCAGGGAGGCCCTGAGGCTACTTGCCATAGCAGGAAGGCCCTGAGGCTACTTGCCATAGCAGGAAGGCCCTGAGGCTACTTGACATAGCAGGGAGGCCCTGAGGCTACTTGACAACATAGCAGGGAGGCCCTGAGGCTACTTGACAACATAGCAGGGAGGCCCTGAGGCTACTTGCCATAGCAGGAAGGCCCTGAGGCTACTTGCCATAGCAGGAAGGCCCTGAGCCTACTTGACATAGCAGGGAGGCCCTGAGGCTACTTGACATAGCAGGGAGGCCCTGAGGCTACTTGCCATAGCAGGGAGGCCCTGAGGCTACTTGCCATTGCAGGAAGGCCCTGAGGCTACTTGACAACATAGCAGGGAGGCCCTGAGGCTACTTGACATAGCAGGGAGGCCCTGAGGCTACTTGACATAGCAGGAAGGCCCTGAGGCTACTTGACATAGCAGGGAGGCCCTGAGGCTACTTGCCATAGCAGGGAGGCCCTGAGGCTACTTGCCATAGCAGGAAGGCCCTGAGGCTACTTGACAACATAGCAGGGAGGCCCTGAGGCTACTTGACATAGCAGGGAGGCCCTGAGGCTACTTGACATAGCAGGAAGGCCCTGAGGCTACTTGCCATAGCAGGGAGGCCCTGAGGCTACTTGCCATAGCAGGGAGGCCCTGAGGCTACTTGCCATAGCAGGAAGGCCCTGAGGCTACTTGACAACATAGCAGGGAGGCCCTGAGGCTACTTGACATAGCAGGAAGGCCCTGAGGCTACTTGCCATAGCATGAAGGCCCTGAGGCTACTTGACAACATAGCAGGGAGGCCCTGAGGCTACTTGACATAGCAGGAAGGCCCTGAGGCTACTTGCCATAGCAGGAAGGCCCTGAGGTTACTTAACATAGCAGGTAGACCCTGAGGCTACTTAACATAGCAGGTAGACCCTGAGGCTACTTAACATAGCAGGTAGGCCCTGAGGCTACTTAACATAGCAGGAAGGCCCTGAGGCTACTTAACATAGCAGGTAGGCCCTGAGGCTACTTAACATAGGTAGGCCCTGAGGCTACTTAACATAGCAGGAAGGCCCTGAGGCTACTTAACATAGCAGGAAGGCCCTGAGGCTACTTAACATAGCAGGAAGGCCCTGAGGCTACTTGCCTCGCATCCGCCGACATCCATCACAGTGTGGACCCCCAGTTCGCGTCACCCACGGTCAACCTCGCTGGTGTCATCAGCAGTGGGGTTTCGTAGCAGTGGGAGGTGCACCATATGTGGCGCGGGAGATTCCAGTGGTCAAGTGAGGCTGTGTTGGTGTTGGTGTGTTGGTGTTGGTGTGTTGGTGGTGGTGTGTTGATGGAGGCGGTGATCCACGATAAGCCGATAAGTCTATTTACAGATGCCTCACGAACTGTGTGGGGTGGACATGTGTCTTCTATGTATAATAAATGAGGATATATATATATATATATATATATATATATATATATATATATATATATATATATATATATATATATATATATATTCCTATGAGTCCACGGGGAAAATGAAACACGAAAAGTTCCCAAGTGCACTTTCGTGTAATAATCACATCATCATATATTTAGTCTGAGTCATTGTAGGTTTGAGGATATTACGGGTGTAGATAGTGTGTTACGGGACAAAATGATAGATTGTGTACCTCGCTCATCCCCTCACTCCTGCTGGTGTAAGTGTACTGTGTAATACGGCACCGTGTTCCGCCACACCTCGACAGTGTAGGCACTCAGTCGTGGTGGGCCTAAGTGTGCAATATGCCTCCAGATCTCTCTCTCTCTCTCTCTCTCTCTCTCTCTCTCTCTCTCTCTCTCTCTCTCTCTCTCTCTCTCTCTCTCTCTCTCTCTCACACACACACACACACACACACATACATACATACATACATACATACATACATACATACATACATACATACATACACACACACACACACACACACACACACACACACACACACACACATATACATACATACATACATACATACATACATACATACACACACATATACATACATGCATACATACATACATACATACATACATACATACATACATACATACATACATACACACACACACACACACACACACACACACACACACACACACACACACACACACACACACACACACACATATACATACATACATACATACATACATACATACATACATACATACATACACACACACACACACACACACACATATACATACATACATACATACATACATACATACATACATACATACACACACACACACACACACACACACACACACATATACATACATACATACATACTTACATACATACATACATACATACACACACACACATATACATACATACATACATACATACATACATACATACATACACACACACACACACACACCCAGGGGCCAGTCAATCACACAACGCCCCACATCCTCTTTGGGGGACGTAATGCTAAGGGTCAGACAGTATGACGCAACCCACAACAGTTGCATTGATCAACATTACCCCCCCTCCCCCTGATCTAGACGCAAGGGTCTTGGTGTGAGAAGCATAGTAGAATAGTGTTGCATAGCACTGTATTCACCCTCATGCCCGCCTCGTAGAAACCTTGTTATTGGTATTGGGTCCTTTGGAATACGAACCTGTTCGCTGCAGTGTAAATAGATTGGTTTTTTCTAGTCATTTCATCGGGTTTGTAGAAAACGGAGCCTTCCTCGTGGTAGAAAACGGGAGGAAAAGTAGCCAGTGGGTGTTTATCTTCTGGTTTGTAGAAAATGGAGCCTTCATCGTGATAGAAAACGGGAAGAAAAGTAGCCAGAGGGTGTTTATCCCCCCAGGTATGTAGAAAACGGGAAGAAAAGTAGCCAGAGGGTGCTTATCCCCCCAGGTATGTAGAAAACAGAGACTTCATCGTGGTAGAAAACGGGAGGAGTGTTTATCCGCTGGTTTGTAGAAAACGGGAGGAGTGTTTATCCGCTGGTTTGTAGAAAACGGAGCCTTCCTCGTGGTAGAAAATGGGAGGAAAAGTAGCCAGCGTGTGTTTATCCCCCAGATGGCGTCTGTTCGACAGAGACGTTTGACCAAATCATGCGTAATCACCGGTTTCACTTCATTAACGGACAGTTACTGCGGTGTTCGGGTTTCTACATTTTCACTGTCGTTGTGGCAGTGACGTATTGACAGATGGTAGAGAGACTACGAGTGTAGAAGTCATATAATGTGAGGCGGGGCGTACGGTGTGCAAGAGACGGGTTCGAACCCCTTGTGTATGTGTGTGCTGTGGGCATGAGGCGGGTTCGAACCCCCTGTGTATATGGGCAAGAGACGGGTTCGAACCCCCCTGTGTATGTGTGTGCTGTAGGCAAGAGGCGGGTTCGAACCCCCTGTGTATGTATGCGCTGTGGGTAATAGGCGGGTTCGAACCCCCCCCCCCCGTGTATGTGTGTGCTGTGGATAAGAGACGGGTTCGAACCCCCCCTGTGTATGTGTGTGCTGTCGGCAAGAGGTGGGTTCGAACCCCTGTGTATATGTGTACTGTGGGCAAGAGGCGGGTTCGAAACCCTGTGTATGTGTGTGCTGGAGGCGGGTTCGAACCCCCCCCCTGCATGTGTATGTGTGTGCTGTGGGCAAGAGGCGGGTTCGAACTCCCCCTGGGTATGTGTGTGCTGTGGGCAAGAGGCGGGTTCGAACCCCCCGCATGTGTATGTGTAGTGTACGCATTTGTTAGAAGCCTTTCATTCACACTTAACTGTCATGGTGGGTTTGTATATTGTACTTAAGTGGTGTTAAGTAATTAAAGTGGGTTTGTATATTGCACTTAAGTGGTGTTAAGTAGTTAAAGTGGGTTTGTATATTGCACTTAAGTGGTGTTAAGTAATTAAAGTGTGTGTGTGTGTGTGTGTGTGTGTGGTGGATATTCATTGTGTAGTGGTTTAGTTAAGTGACCCAAGGACCCTAAGGCGCCCTTGAGAGGGACTTTACGACCCTTGAGCACCACGGCACGACCTTTGAGAGGGACTTTACGACCCTTGACTGCTTTACGACCCTTGAGGAAGACGTAACGACCCTTGGGCTCCACGTCACGACCTTTGAGGAAGACGTCACGACCCGTGGGCACCACGGTACGACCTTTGAGAAGGACTTTACGACCTTTGAGCACCACGGCACGACCTTTGAGAGGGACTTTACGAGCCTTGAGCACGACGGCACGACCTTTGAGAAGGACTTTACGACCCTTGACTGCTTTACGACCCTTGAGGAAGACGTAACGACCCTTGGGCTCCACGGTACGACCTTTGGGTATGATGGCGTGGGTCAAAGGTCAAAGGCCACGCCATTATACCCAAGGGTCGTAAAGTCTTGCCCAAGTCTTACCCTCGTGTTGTGTTGTCAGCTCAACACACACCCCATGTGTTGCATTACCCTCGTGTTGTGTTGTCAGCTCAACACACACCCCGTGTTGCATTACCCTCGTGTTGTGTTGCCAGCTCAACACACACCCCGTGTTGCATTACCCTCGTGTTGTGTTGTCAGCTCAACACACACCCCGTGTTGCATTACCCTCGTGTTGTGTTGTCAGCTCAACACACACTGGTGTTGCATTACCCTCGTGTTGTGTTGTCAGCTCAACACACACCCCGTGTTGCATTACCCTCGTGTTGTGTTGTCAGCTCAACACACACCCCGTGTTGCATTACCCTCGTGTTGTGTTGTCAGCTCAACACACACCCCGTGTTGCATTACCCTCGTGTTGTGTTGTCAGCTCAACACACACCCCGTGTTGCATTACCCTCGTGTTGTGTTGTCAGCTCAACACACACTGGTGTTGCATTACCCTCGTGTTGTGTTGTCAGCTCAAAACACACTCCGTGTTGTGTTGTCAGCTCAACACACACCCCGTGTTGCATTACCCTCGTGTTGTGTTGTCAGCTCAACACACACCCCATGTTGCATTACCCTCGTGTTGTGTTGTCAGCTCAACACACACCCCGTGTTGTGTTGTCAGCTCAACACACACCACGTATTGTGTTGTCAGCTCAACACACACCCGGTGTGTCGTGGACGTAAGCTACAACACACCAGGCTCGCGAACCCCCCCCCCCCCCCTGCCTTGTACTGTCATCTGGCCAGTCAAACGACCATTAGCTCTGGGTGATTAAGGACTGATGAGACAGCGGGTCGCGCTCCAGGTGGCTGACATGATCATCCGTCAGCCATCGTGGGCGCCATTTAACCCCCCCTCTCATCCGTCAGCTAGTGTTGGCGCCATTAACCCCCTCTTTCATCCGTCAGCTAGTGTGGGAGCCATTAATCCCCTCTCATCCGTCAGCTAGTGTGGGAGCCATTAACCCCCTCTCATCCGTCAGCTAGTGTGGGCACCATTAACCCCCTCTCATCCGTCAGCTAGTGTGGGCACCATTAACCCCCTCTCATCCGTCAGCTAGTGTGGGCACCATTAACCCCCTCTCATCCGTCAGCCAACGTGGGCACCATCAACCCCTCTCATCCGTCAGCCAACATGGGCACCATTAACCCCCTCTCATCCGTCAGCTAGCGTGGACACCCATCAACCCCTCTCATCCGTCAGCCACTCATCCGTCATCCCTTCATCCACTGTCAGCCATTTATATTAGTGGATTAGTCGTCTCCCTCAACTTCCACTGTTCCATGGAACAGTGGAAGCATTCGCTGTTTCATGGGACCCTCGTCAACTGTTCCATCGAACTGTCTCGTCTTCATCTGTTCCATCGAACAGTCTCGTCTTCATCTGTTCCATCGAGCAGTCTCGTCTTCATCTGTTCCATCGAACAGTCTCGTCTTCATCTGTTCCATCGAACAGTCTCGTCTTCATCTGTTCCATCGAACTGTCTCGTCTTCCTCTGTTCGATCGAACAGTCTCGTCTTCATCTGTTCCATCGAACAGTCTCGTCTTCATCTGTTCCATCGAACAGTCTCGTACGCTTCATCTGTTCCATCGAACTGTCTCGTCTTCATCTGTTCCATCGAACAGTCTCGTCTTCATCTGTTCCGTCGAACAGTCTCGTCTTCATCTGTTCCATCGAACTGTTTCGTCTTCATCTGTTCCATCGAACTGTCTCGTCTTCATCTGTTCCATCGAACAGTCTCGTCTTCATCTGTTCCATCGAACAGTCTCGTCTTCATCTGTTCCATCGAACAGTCTCGTCTTCATCTGTTCCATCGAACAATCTCGTCTTCATCTGTTCCATCGAACAGTCTCGTCTTCATCTGTTCCGTCGAACTGTCTCGTCTTCATCTGTTCCATCGAACAGTCTCGTCTTCATCTGTTCCGTCGAACAGTCTCGTCTTCATCTGGTCCATCGAACTGTCTCGTCTTCATCTGTTCCATCGAGCTGTCTCGTCTTGAGCTGTTCCATCGAACAGTCTCGTCTTCATCTGTTCCATCGAACAGTCTCGTCTTCATCTGTTCCATCGAACAGTCTCGTCTTCATCTGTTCCGTCGAACAGTCTCGTCTTCATCTGTTCCATCGAACTGTCTCGTCTTCATCTGTTCCATCGAGCTGTCTCGTCTTGAGCTGTTCCATCGAACAGTCTCGTCTTCATCTGTTCCATCGAACAGTCTCGTCTTCATCTGTTCCATCGAGCAGTCTCGTCTTCATCTGTTCCATCGAACTGTCTCGTCTTCATCTGTTCCATCGAGCTGTCTCGTCTTGAGCTGTTCCATCGAACAGTCTCGCCTTCATCTGTTCCATCGAGCAGTCTCGTCTTCATCTGTTCCATCGATAAGTCTCGTCTTCATGTGTTCCATCGAGCAGTCTCGTCTTCATCTGTTCCATCGAACTGTCTCGTCTTCATCTGTTCCATCGAACTGTCTCGTCTTCATCTGTTCCATCGAGCAGTCTCATCTTCATCTGTTCCATCGAACTGTCTCGTCTTCATCTGTTCCATCGAACTGTCTCGTCTTCATCTGTTCCATCGAACTGTCTCGTCTTCATCTGTTCCATCGAACTGTCTCGTCTTCATCTGTTCCATCGAACTGTCTCGTCTTCATCTATTCCATCGAACGATCTATCCTTCAGCTGTTCCATCGAACAGTCTCATCCTCATCTATTCCATCGAACGATCTATTCTTCAGCTGTTCCGTCGAACAGTTTCACCAACTGTTCCATCGAACAGTCTCTCCTTCATCCGTTCCATCGTGCAGCCTCTTCTCCATTTGGTCTAGATGTGGGTCGTCTGTCTCATGTTGCTCCAGTGTGCCACGCCTCAGAGCTTCCAACCAGGGTGTCATTAGTGTGTCACCGTGCCCTCTGGCTCAACACCTATGGTCGAGGAACTCCGCGCCTGTAAGCAACGCCGCTTCAAGCGCCTTAGGCCCCAAGCCTTGTTGCATCGTGCACCTTCACGTTCAAAATGCTCTCCTTTCTTCCCCAAGCAAACGTGTCAGGCGTTCCAATTGTCTGGGTTAGGCTGCATTAAGGCATGCCCAAGCCTTTCATCGCGCACCTTCACGTTCAAAATGCTCTCCTCCTCCCTTCCCCAACTAAACGTGTCAGACGTTTCAATCTCTGAGTTGGGCTGCATTAAGGCATGCCCTAGCCTTTCATCGCGCACCTTCACGTTCAAAGTGCTCTCCTCCTCCCTTCCCCAACTAAACTTGTCAGACGTTCCAATCTCTGAGTTGGGCTGCACCAAGCCATGCCCTAGCCTTTAATCGCGCACCTTCACGTTCATAATGCTCTCCTCCTCCCTTCCCCAACTAAGCATGTCAGACATTCCATTCTCTGGGTTGGGCTGCATTAAGGCATGCTCTAGCCTTTCATCGCGCACCTTCACGTTCATAATGCTCTCCTCCTCCCTTCCCCAACTAAGCATGTCAGACATTCCATTCTCTGGGTTGGGCTGCATTAAGGCATGCCCAAGCCTTTCTTCGCGCACCTTCACGTTCAAAATGCTCTCCTCCTCCCTTCCCCAACCAAACGTGTCAGACTTTCCAATCTCTGGGTGGGGCTGCACCAAGGCATGCTTCTTGGAAAAAAAAAAAAAAAGAAATAGACGAGCAAGAGTCGGGGCTACCTCAGAGGCGATATATAACTCAGGGCCTTCGAGTCGATCCACTGTCTAAGTCCACTCCCTTTCCCCAATCAGAATCACTTGTGTCTTTTAAGCGTAGGGAGGCAACGACTCTGGCTTTGTGCCACCCGGCTACTGGGAGCTGTCGGGCGTACGAGCAGAGGGGGTTGTGGGGGGTTGTCTGCCACCACCACCCCGGGCACTGCCTCTTCTCAACACACCCCACACTCATTAGAGGTTGTTCAACCCTCCCTAACCCACCACACACACACACCCCACACACCCCACACACACACACACACACACTCTTTCATCACAGCTCCTGCTTTAAGAAGAGAGTATATCTGTTGCTATTGGCTCCTGTTGTTGCTATTGGCTCCTGTTGTTGCTATTGGCTCCTATTGCTATTGGCTCCTGTTGTTGCTATTGGCTCCTATTGCTATTGGCTCCAATTGTTGCTATTGGCTCCTGTTGTTGCTATTGGCTCCTGTTGTTGCTATTGGCTCCCTTTGCTATGGGCTCCAATTGTTGCTATTGGCTCCTGTTGTTGCTATTGGCTCCTGTTGTTGCTATTGGCTCCCTTTGCTATGGGCTCCTGTTGTTGCTATTGGCTCCTGTTGTTGCTATTGGCTCCTGTTGTTGCTATTGGCTCCTGTTGTTGCTATTGGCTCCTGTTGTTGCTATTGGCTCCTGTTGCTGCTATTGGCTCCTGTTGTTGCTATTGGCTCCTGTTGTTGCTACTGGCTCCCTTTGCTATTGGCTCCTGTTGTTGCTATTGGCTCCTGTTGTTGCTATTGGCTCCTGTTGTTGCTATTGGCTCCTGTTGCTATTGGCTCCTGTTGTTGCTATTGGCTCCTGTTCTTGCTATTGGCTCCCGTTGCAATTGGCTCCTGTTGTTGCTATTGGCTCCTGTTCTTGCTATTGGCTCCTGTTGTTGCTATTGGCTCCTGTTGTTGCTATTAGCTCCTGTTCTTGCTATTGGCTCCTGTTCTTGCTATTGGCTCCCGTTGCAATTGGCTCCTGTTGTTGCTATTGGCTCCTGTTGTTGCTATTGGCTCCTGTTGTTGCTATTGGCTCCTGTTGTTGCTATTAGCTCCTGTTCTTGCTATTGGCTCCTGTTCTTGCTATTGGCTCCCGTTGCAATTGGCTCCTGTTGTTGCTATTGGCTCTTGTTGTTACTATTGGCTCCTGTTGTTGCTATTGGCTCTTGTTGTTGCTATTGGCTCCTGTTGTTGCTATTGGCTCCTGTTGTTGCTATTAGCTCCTGTTCTTGCTATTGGCTCCTGTTCTTGCTATTGGCTCCCATTGCAATTGGCTCCTGTTGTTGCTATTGGCTCTTGTTGTTACTATTGGCTCCCGTTGTTGCTATTGGCTTCCTTTGCTCTCAAACTCCTTTTCCCGTGTGGCGTGGGTGAGGTAGGGACGCAATGCTGTGTTTAGGAAGGTAAGGGGGAGTTTTACCCATGAGTTTGGTAGTCGTTGATGTGTGTATGGTCGTGGGTGCAGTCGTCCTTTTTTTAAGACGACGGTACGACCCTTGGGCTGGGCGGACGGTATGACCCTTGAGCTGGGAGGTAGGACCCTTGAGTAGGGAGGGCGGTACGACCCTTGAGCAGGATGGTACGACCCTTGAGTAGGGAGGGCGGTACGACCCTTGAACAGGGAGGTACGACCCTTGAGCTGGGAGGTAGGACCCTTGAGTAGGGAGGGCGGTACGACCCTTGAGCAGGGAGGTACGACCCTTGAGCTGGGCGGTAGGTACGACCCTTGAGCTGGGCGGATGGTACTACCCTTGAGCAGGGCGGGCGGTACGACCCTTGAGCAGGGCGGGTGGTACGACCCTTGAGCAGGGCGGGTGGTACGACCCTTGAGCTGGGCGGGCAGTACGACCCTTGAGCAGAACGGTACGACCCTTGAGGTGGGCGATACGACCCTTGAGTAGGAAGGTACGACACTGAGCAAGACGGTACGACCTTTGAGCAGAACGGTACGACCCTTGAGCAGGGCGGTACTACCCTTGAGCACGACGGGCGGTACGACCCTTGAGCACGACGGGCGGTACGACCCTTGAGCTGGACTGTACGACCATTGAGTAGGACGGTACGACCATTGAGCTGGGCGGTACGACCCTTGAGCAGAACGGTACGACCCTTGAGCAGAACGGTATGACCTTTGTGTCCTTTAAGACGACGGTACGACCATTGCGTATGATGACCAGAGCCTTTGACCTGTTCCCCCCAAAGGCCAGGTCGTATATTCTGAAGGATCGTACCATCGTGCTCAAGGATCGTACCGTCGTGCACAAGGATCGTACCGTCGCGCACAAGGATCGTACCATCGTGCTCAAGGATCGTACCATCGTGCTCAAGGATCGTACCGTCGTGCACAAGGATCGTACCATCGTGCTCAAGGATCGTACCGTCGTGCACAGGGATCGTACCGCCTGTGTTCAAGGATCGTACCGTCATGCACAAGGATCGTACCATCGTGCACAAGGATCGTACCATCGTGCACAAGGATCGTACCTTCGTGCACAAGGATCGTACCGTCGTGCACAAGGATCGTACCGTCGTGCACAAGGATCGTACCGTCGTGCTCAAGGATCGTACCGTCGTGCACAAGGATCGTACCATCGTGCACAAGGATCGTACCGTCGTGCTCAAGGATCGTACCATCGTGCTCAAGGATCGTACCGTCGTGCACAAGGATCGTACCATCGTGCACAAGGATCGTACCGCCGTGCTCAAGGATCGTACCGTCGTGCACAAGGATCGTACCGTCGTGCACAAGGATCGTACCATCGTGCACAAGGATCGTACCGTCGTGCACAAGGATCGTACCTTCGTGCACAAGGATCGTACCGTCGTGCACAAGGATCGTACCGTCGTGCACAAGGATCGTACCGTCGTGCACAAGGATCGTACCATCGTGCACAAGGATCGTACCATCGTGCACAAGGATCGTACCATCGTGCACAAGGATCGTACCATCGTGCTCAAGGATCGTACCATCGTGCACAAGGATCGTACCGCCGTGCACAAGGATCGTACCGTCGTGCACAAGGATCGTACCATCGTGCTCAAGGATCGTACCATCGTGCACAAGGATCGTACCGTCGTGCACAAGGATCGTACCGTCGTGCACAAGGATCGTACCATCGTGATTAAGGATCGTACCGTCGTGCACAAGGATCGTACCGTCGTGCTCAAGGATCGTACCATCGTGCACAAGGATCGTACCGTCGTGCACAAGGATCGTACCGTCGTGCACAAGGATCGTACCATCGTGATTAAGGATCGTACCGTCGTGCTCAAGGATCGTACCGTCGTGCTCAAGGATCGCACCGTCGTGCTCAAGGATCGCACCGTCGTGCTCAAGGATCGTACCATCGTGCTCAAGGATCGTACCGTCGTGCACAAGGATCGTACCGTCGTGCTCAAGGATCGCACCGTCGTGCTCAAGGATCGCACCGTCGTGCTCAAGGATCGTACCATCGTGCACAAGGATCGTACCGTCGTGCACAAGGATCGTACCGTCGTGCACAAGGATCGTACCATCGTGATTAAGGATCGTACCATCGTGATTAAGGATCGTACCGTCGTGCTCAAGGATCGTACCATCGTGCTCAAGGATCGTACCATCGTGCACAAGGATCGTACCGTCGTGCTCAAGGATCGTACCGTCGTGCTCAAGGATCGTACCATCGTGCTCAAGGATCGTACCGTCGTGCTCAAGGATCGTACCGTCGTGCTCAAGGATCGTACCGTCGTGCACAAGGATCGTACCATCGTGCTCAAGGATCGTACCATCGTGATTAAGGATCGTACCGTCGTGCTCAAGGATCGTACCGTCGTGCACAAGGATCGTACCATCGTGCTCAAGGATCGTACCATCGTGATTAAGGATCGTACCGTCGTGCTCAAGGATCGTACCGTCGTGCTCAAGGATCGTACCATCGTGCTCAAGGATCGTACCATCGTGCACAAGGATCGTACCGTCGTGCACAAGGATCGTACCATCGTGCTCAAGGATCGTACCATCGTGCTCAAGGATCGTACCGTCGTGCACAAGGGTCGTACCATCGTGCACAAGGATCGTACCGTCGTGCACAGGGATCGTACCGTCGTGCACAAGGATCGTACCATCGTGCTCAAGGATCGTACCATCGTGCACAAGGATCGTACCGTCGTGCACAAGGATCGTACCGTCGTGCACAAGGGTCGTACCATCGTGCACAAGGATCGTACCGTCGTGCACAAGGATCGTACCATCGTGCACAAGGATCGTACCGTCGTGCACAAGGCTCGTACCGTCGTACACAAGGGTCGTACCATCGTGCACAAGGATCGTACCGTCGTGCACAAGGATCGTACCATCGTGCACAAGGATCGTACCATCGTGATTAAGGGGTCAAGACTGGTACTGATTGGGTTATTAATTAATCATGAAAATCAAAGAATCATGTAATTATGATTACACCAGACTGAATTACACTGATGGAAAATGTAATCGACTTGTCGACTGAAAGGTAAAATAATTTGGTTTATCCTCAGCGAGTTCTATTTCAGAAGAAAAAAAGAAAACAATGGATAGAGCTGAATCCTCTCTCTCTCTCTCTCTCTCTCTCTCTCTCTCTCTCTCTCTCTCTCTCTCTAGAGGTGAAATTTCAGGAGAGTAAAAAAAGTGGTCCTGAAATTCATCTGTGTAGGAAATACCTCTTCATGAGAGAGAGAGAGAGAGAGAGAGAGAGAGAGAGAGAGAGAGAGAGAGAGGGTACATCGACCCTCTTAGTATCTGGGCTACTTCGACCCCCGGTATTTGAGCTTCTTTGTCGACTCGAAGTCTGTCTGGGTTACGTCGACCCCAGTGTCTGCGCTGCGTCGATTTTGCGACTTGCTGAAAACCATATATATATATATATATATATATATATATATATATATATATATATTTATTATTATTATTATTATTATTATTATTATTATTATTATTATTATTATTATTATTATTTTGCTTTGTCGCTGTCTCCCGCGTTTGCGAAGTAGCGCAAGGAAACAGACGAAAGAAATGGCCCAACCCACCCCCATACACATGTATATACATACACGTCCACACACGCAAATATACATACCTATACATCTCATTGTACACATATATATACACACACACACACGTACATATATACCCATGCACACAATTCACACTGTCTGCCTTTATTCATTTCCATCGCCACCTCGCCACACATGCAATACCATCCCCCTCCCCCCTCATGTGTGCGGGGTAGCGCTAGGAAAAGACAAGAAAAGCCCCATTCGTTCACACTCAGTCTCTAGCTGTCATACAATAATGCCCGAAACCACAGCTCCGTTTCCACATCCAGGCCCCACAGAACTTTCCATGGTTTACCCCAGACGCTTCACATACCCTGATTCAATCCACTGACAGCACGTCAACCCCGGTATACCACATCGATCCAATTCACTCTATTCCTTGCCCTCCTTTCACCCTCCTGCATGTTCTGGCCCCGATCACACAAAATCCTTTTCACTCCATCTTTCCACCTCCAATTTGGTCTCCCACTTCTCCTCGTTCCCTCCACCTCCGACACATATATCCTCTTGGTCAATCTTTCCTCACTCATTCTCTCCATGTGCCCAAACCATTTCAAAACACCCTATTCTGCTCTCTTAACCACGCTCTTTTTATTTCCACACATCTCTCTTACCCTTACATTACTTACTCGATCAAACCACCTCACACCACACATTGTCCTCAAACATCTCATTTCCAGCACATCCACCCTCCTGCGCATAACTCTATCCATAGCCCACGCCTCGCAACCATACAACATTGTTGGAACTACTATTCCTTCAAACATACCCATTTTTGCTTTCCGAGATAATGTTCTCGACTTCCACACATTCTTCAAGGATCTCAGGATTTTCGCCCCCCTCCCCCACCCTATGATTCACTTCCGCTTCCATGGTTCCATCCGCTGCCAGATCCACTCCCAGATATCTAAAACACTTTACTTCCTCCAGTTTTTCTCCATTCAAACTTACCTCCCAATTGACTTGACCCTCAACCGTACTGTACGTAATAACCTTGCTCTTATTCACATTTACTTTTAACTTTCTTCTTTCACACACTTTACCAAACTCAGTCACCAGCTTCTGCAGTTTCTCACATGAATCAGCCACCAGCGCTGTATCATCAGCGAACAACAACTGACTCACTTCCCAAGCTCTCTCATCCACAACAGACTTCATACTTGCCCCTCTTTCCAAAACTCTTGCATTCACCTCCCTAACAACCCCATCCATAAACAAATTAAACAACCATGGAGACATCACACACCCCTGCCGCAAACCTACATTCACTGAGAACCAATCACTTTCCTCTTTTCCTACACGTACACATGCCTTACATCCTCGATAAGAATATATAATATAAAAATAATATATAGGGGATAGGGGAGAAAGAATACTTCCCACGTATTCCCTGCGTGTCGTAGAAGGCGACTAAAAGGGGAGGGAGCGGGGGGCTGGAAATCCTCCCCTCTCGTTTTTTTTTTCTTTTTTTTAATTTTCCAAAAGAAGGAACAGAGGGGGGCCAGGTGAGGATATTCCCTCGGAGGCCCAGTTCTCTGTTCTTGACGCTACCTCGCTAACGCGGGAAATGGCGAATAGTTTGAAAGAAAAGAAGAAAGAATATATATATATATATATATATATATATATATATATATATATATATATATATATATATATATATATATATATTTTATCTTTATTGATGATGTGATTATTACACGAAAGTGCACTTGGGAACTTATCGTGTTTCATTTAACCCTGGACTCATAGGAATTATATATATATATATATATATATATATATATATATATATATATATATATATATATATATATATATATATATATATATTATACTTATTCGCCGACTCTTGCATTAGCGAGGTAGCGCAAGGAAACAGACGAGGAATGGCCCAACCCACCCACGTACACACACACACACACACACACACATATATATATTTATGTATATATATATATATATATATATATATATATATATATATATATATATATATATATATGTATATATATATATATATATTTCTTTTCTTTCTTTTAAACTATTCGCCATTTCCCGCGTTAGCGAGGTAGCGTTAAGAACAGAGGACTGGGCCTTTGAGGGAATATCCTCACCTGGCCCCCTTTGTTCCTTCTTTTGGAAAAATTAAAAAAAAAAAAATAAATATAGACCTATATACCTATGAGTCTACGGGGAAATAAAACGCGATAAGTTCCTAAGTGCACTTTCGTGTCATAATCACATCATCAGGAGAAAGACAAAAGAGAGAAATATAACAGTCAGTTGATATACATCGAAGAGACGAAGCTAGGACGAAATTGTTGCGTCTTGGGAGTGGGGTTGAGATGGAGGTAACGAGGGAGACGGAAGAGTTGACGTAGTGGAAGATTTTGATGAGATGGGGCTTGGGGGGGGCAACACCCCCCCCCGCGAGCCACGTCTGCCCCAGGGTGATGTGGGAGCCTTGAACGTGGACCTTGTGGAAGATGATGATGCTCTCTCTCTCTCTCTCTCTCTCTCTCTCTCTCTCTCTCTCTCTCTCTCTCTCTCTCTCTCTCTCTCTCTCTCTCTCTCTCTCGCTCTCTCTATGTCTCTCTCTCTATGTCTCTCTCTCTCTATGTCTCTCTCTCTATGTCTCTCTCTCTATGTCTCTCTCTCTCTCTCTCTCTCTCTCTCTCTCTCTCTCTCTCTATGTCTCTCTCTCTCTCTCTCTCTCTCTCTCTCTCTCTCTCTCTCTCTCTCTCTCTCTCTCTCTCTCTCTACCATGCGGTAAATATCGTACCGTCGTAGACAGACAGACAGACAGACAGACAGACGACTTCGTAAATGTAAATCGTAAATCGTGTTCCCAATTTCGAGAACACGAAAGACTGTAAATTTGGGACCTTCAATTTATATAGGAGTGGTGGGTCCAATTCCCTCATTACTGGCGGACGTATGAGGGGGAAAATGAGGTATTGAAATACCCCTGTCCCCTCATACCCTCACTCATGCTCTCTCTCCCCTCACAAGCAGGAGGTCCGGAAACCCCTCATTCATGAGAAAGATACGAAATGAGGTATTGAAATACCCCTGTCCCCTCATACCCTCACTCGTGCTCTCTCTCCCCTCACAAGCATGAGGTCCGGATATCCCTCATTCATGAGAAAGATACGAAATGAGGTATTGAAATACCCCTGTCCCCTCATACCCTCACTCATGCTCTCTCTCCCCTCACAAGCAGGAGGTCCGGAAACTCCTCATTCATGAGAAAGATACGAGGCCGTAATGGCGTAAGCAGCTAGGTGGCTAGAAATGAGTCAATTGACCAAGCAAGGATTTGTTAGCTAGCGAGTGAGGCGTAGACGGAGGCGTAGACGGAGCTAGCTAGCGAGTGAGGCGTAGACGGAGGCGTAGACGGAGCTAGCTAGCGAGTGAGGCGTAGACGGAGCTAGCTGGCGAGTGAGGCGTAGACGGAGCTGGCTAGCGATTGAGGCGTAGACGGAGCTGGCTAGCGAGTGAGGCGTAGACGGAGCTAGCTAGCGAGTGAGGCGTAGACGGAGGCGTAGACGGAGCTAGCTAGCGAGTGAGGCGTAGACGGAGCTAGCTAGCGAGTGAGGCGTAGACGGAGGCGTAGACGGAGCTAGCTAGCGAGTGAGGCGTAGACGGAGCTAGCTAGCGAGTGAGGCGTAGACGGAGGCGTAGACGGAGCTAGCTAGCGAGTGAGGCGTAGACGGAGGGGAAGCCCTCAGGTTGTTGAAGCCGTGGCCAGCCAGACCCGTCGCTTGTGCTACTGACGAAGGCTGTAGTCGCCATAGCCCAGGTTCCCCCATCCAGATTAGGGCGTGAGCAAGAGGAGCGGATAGAGTAAGAGGGAAGGTGTGTGTGTGTGTGTGTGTGTGTGTGTAGTATTTGAAAAAGGGGCGAATAGAGTAAGAGGGAAGGTGTGTGTGTGTGTGTGTGTGTGTGTGTGTGTGTGTAGTATTTGAAAAAGGGGCGGATAGAGTAAGAGGGAAGGTGTGTGTGTGTGTGTGTGTGTGTGTGTGTGTAGTATTTAAAGAGGGGCAGGATTCACCCCTTTTGAAATAAAGAATAGAAGGAAATTATACTTGGGATTTGAAGAAGGGGCAAAATCCACCCTTTTCTGAGATCAAGAAAAAGGAGGAGGAATTTATATTAAGTATTTAATGAAGGGGAAAAAAATGGAGTCTTTTAAAAGTGTCAGGTCATGGCTGGTGAAGGGGAAAGCATGGCGAGGTAAACACATCTTGGCGCAACACAGCGCTATTGTGTTGTGTTGTATCATAATGATTTTCCCCGGAATAATTCCTGTGTATTGCGAGATGTTCAACTGGTCGAGAGGTGAATGTATTGTATGATTACGTATAGAACCGTGAAATATATATATATATATATATATATATATATAAGTGTGTGGAAGAAGAAAGTTAAGAGTAAATGTGAATAAGAGCAAGGTTATTAGGTACAGTAGGGTTGAGGGTCAAGTCAATTGGGAGGTGAGTTTGAATGGAGAAAAACTGGAGGAAGTGAAGTGTTTTAGATATCTGGGAGTGGATCTGTCAGCGGATGGAACCATGGAAGCGGAAGTGGATCATAGGGTGGGGGAGGGGGCGAAAATTTTGGGAGCCTTGAAAAATGTGTGGAAGTCGAGAACATTATCTCGGAAAGCAAAAATGGGTATGTTTGAAGGAATAGTGGTTCCAACAATGTTGTATGGTTGCGAGGCGTGGGCTATGGATAGAGTTGTGCGCAGGAGGATGGATGTGCTGGAAATGAGATGTTTGAGGACAATGTGTGGTGTGAGGTGGTTTGATCGAGTAAGTAACGTAAGGGTAAGAGAGATATGTGGAAATAAAAAGAGCGTGGTTGAGAGAGCAGAAGAGGGTGTTTTGAAATGGTTTGGGCACATGGAGAGAATGAGTGAGGAAAGATTGACCAAGAGGATATATGTGTCGGAGGTGGAGGGAACGAGGAGAAGAGGGAGACCAAATTGGAGGTGGAAAGATGGAGTGAAAAGGATTTTGTGTGATCGGGGCCTGAACATGCAGGAGGGTGAAAGGAGGGCAAGGAATAGAGTGAATTGGAGCGATGTGGTATACAGGGGTTGACGTGCTGTCAGTGGATTGAATCAAGGCATGTGAAGCGTCCGGGGTAAACCATGGAAAGCTGTGTAGGTATGTATATTTGCGTGTGTGGACGTGTGTATGTACATGTGTATGGGGGGGGGGGGGGGGGGGTTGGGCCATTTCTTTCGTCTGTTTCCTTGCGCTACCTCGCAACCGCGGGAGACAGCGACGAGGTAAAAAAAAAAAAAAAAAAAAAATATATATATATATATATATATATATATATATATATATATATATTATATTGGAAAGGATCACAATTTTGCGCGTGATCAAGACATTCCTATGAGTCCACGGGGAAAATGAATCACGAAAAGTTCCCAAGTGCACTTTCGTGTAATAATCACATCATCACGGGAGACACAAGAGAGAAATATAACAGTCAGTTGATATACATCGAAGAGACGAAGCTAGGACGCCATTTGGTAAACATGTGATTGTCCATGATGTGATTATTACACGAAAGTGCACTTGGGAACTTTTCGTGTTTCATTTTCTCCGTGGACTCATAGGTATATATATATATATATATATATATATATATATATATATATATATATATATATATATATGCTATTTCATGTGTGGCGAGGTGGCGACGGAAATGGATGAAGGCAGCAAGTATGAATATGTACA
>NC_092267.1:16622997-16627997 GCF_036320965.1 Panulirus ornatus | reverse complement strand
GTAGGGAGGGAGGAATGTTCACTCGTGTTCACAGTTGTGAGTTTTTGAGTGGCTGCCTTGGGTGGACCTTACCAGAGCCTTGGGCTGAAGGTTCACTCAAGGCCCGGGGGAGAAGCTGGGGGGGCTCGGGGCAAGGGGCAAGGTCCTGCTTTGTGTTTTGCTTGGTGTTGCAGGGGCCGCCCGGGACCTTTACAAGGGCAAGGTCCTGCTTCTGTTTTGCTTGTTGTTGCAGGGGCCGCCCGGGCTCTCCCCAAGGGGCAAGGTCCTCCTTCTGTTTTGCTTGGTGTTGCAGGGGCCGCCCGGGCTCTCCCCAAGGGCAAGGTCTTGCTTCTGTTTTGCTTGGTGTTGCAGGGGCCGCCCGGGGCTGGAACACCCCCACCCTCCCCCCAAGGGCAAGGTCCTGCTTCTGTTTTGCATGGTGTTGCAGGGGCCGCCCAGGACCTCCACAAGGGCAAGGTCCTGCTTCTGTTTTGCATAGTGTTACAGGGGCCGCCCAGGACCTCCACAAGGGCAAGGTCCTGCTTCTGTTTTGCATGGTGTTGCAGGGGCCGCCCGGGGCTTCTGTTTTGCATGGTGTTGCAGGGGCCGCCCGGGGCTGGAGGTCGGGTACAGTGCTTCCGTTAAGTTAGGTGCGTGTTACGAGCTGGTGCCCCGCGCACCACCATCAGCTGTGGTGGCGGACAGACATTGAGAGTCTCTTTATGTTAGATGAAGACTGCGTGGGGAACTGAGCCCTTAATCGAGGCCATCTCATTAACGTTATATATATATATATATATATATATATATATATATATATATATATATATATATATATATATATTTTTTTTTTTTTTTTTTTCTTTATACTATTCGCTATTTCCCGCAATAGCGAGGTAGCGTTAAGAACAGAGGACTGGGCCTTTGAGGGAATATCCTCACCTGGCCCTCTTCTCTGTTCCTTCTTTTGGAAAAAAAAAAAAAATATATATATATATATATATATATATATATATATATATATATATATATATATATATATATATATATATTTTTTTTTTTTGCTTTGTCGCTGTCTCCCGCGCTTGCGAGGTAGCGCAAGGAAACAGACGAAAGAAATGGCCCAACCCACCCCCATACACATGTATATACATACGTCCACACACGCAAATATACATACCTACACAGCTTTCCATGGTTTACCCCAGACGCTTCACATGCCCTGATTCAATCCACTGACAGCACGTCAACCCCGGTATACCACATCGCTCCAATTCACTCTATTCCTTGCCCTCCTTTCACCCTCCTGCATGTTCAGGCCCCGATCACACAAAATCTTTTTCACTCCATCTTTCCACCTCCAATTTGGTCTCCCTCTTCTCCTCGTTCCCTCCACCTCCGACACATATATCCTCTTGGTCAATCTTTCCTCACTCTTTCTCTCCATGTGTCCAAACCATTTCAAAACACCCTCCTCTGCTCTCTCAACCACGCTCTTTTTATTTCCACACATCTCTCTTACCCTTACATTACTTACTCGATCAAACCACCTCACACCACACAATGTCCTCAAACATCTCATTTCCAGCACATCCATCCCCCTGCGCACAACTCTATCCATAGCCCACGCCTCGCAACCATACAACATTGTTGGAACCACTATTCCTTCAAACATACCCATTTTTGCTTTCCGAGATAATGTTCTCGACTTCCACACATTCTTCAAGGCTCCCAGGATTTTCGCCCCCTCCCCCACCCTATGATCCACTTCCGCTTCCATGGTTCCATCCGCTGCCAGATCCACTCCCAGATATCTAAAACACTTTACTTCCTCCAGTTTTTCTCCATTCAAACTTACCTCCCAATTGACTTGACCCTCAACCCTACTGTACCTAATAACCTTGCTCTTATTCACGTTTACTCTTAACTTTCTTCTTTCACACACTTTACCAAACTCAGTCACCAGCTTCTGCAGTTTCTCACATGAATCAGCCACCAGCGCTGTATCATCAGTGAACAACAACTGATTCACTTCCCAAGTTCTCTCATCCACAACAGACTTCATACTAGCCCCTCTTTCCAAAACTCTTGCATTTACCTCCCTAACAACCCCATCCATAAACAAATTAAACAACCATGGAGACATCACACACCCCTGCCGCAAACTTACATTCACTGAGAACCAATCACTTTCCTCTCTTCCTACACGTACACATGCCTTACATCCTCGATAAAAAATTTTCACTGCTTCTAACAACTTGCCTCCCACACCATATATTCTTAATACCTTCCACAGAGCATCTCTATCAACTCTATCATATGCCTTCTCCAGATCCATAAATGCTACATATATATATATATATATATATATATATATATATATATATATATATATATATATATATATATATATATATATATATATGGCCGTGGTACCGTCCTACACAAGCCAGTGGTCTAGTGCGCCGTGCGCATTAGTGAAAAATTTTCCCGTTGCTGCAAACTTATTCCTCCATGGCTCATGGTGGGATCCGTAAACCCTAGAGGCTAATTGGGCCATTATCTCGTTCGGGTCGTTATCTCTTCTTAGGCGTCCGGTAACTGCTAGTTGCGTCAGGTGTCCACGTAACGACCACATCTCCGTCAGTCGCACCTGACGTACATCTCCGTCAGTCGCACCTGACGTACATCTCCGTCAGTCGCACCTGACGTACATCTCAGTCAGTCGCACCTGACGTACATCTCCGTCAGTCGTACCTGACTCTTTTTATTATTATTATTATTATTATTATTATTCGTTAAAGAAAACGTATGACAATTTTTTTCTCCGTTTTCTATTCACTTGTCACAGGAGGGGCTACTACGTCGTCTCGGTGCGTTCTCGCAAGACGTGTGTGTCGTAAACACCTTGACGTTGTAACATCCATCTCTCCTCCCTCCCTCCATCCCTCCCCTCCCCTCCCTCCCTCCCTCCCTCCCTCCACGACCCGATCGTAAGTTTACGTCACGTAATGATGTTATGATGGGTCGTTCCGTCCCTGTCGTAATCTTCACAGTTTATTCTCGTCTCGCTCCACTTGGTTCTGTAGTCAACTACCAAGTGGGGAAGTTGCCCAGATTTCCCTCTGACGTAACACACACACACACACACACACACACACACACACACTCACACATATATATCTTTCTTTTTTTTTCCAAACTATTCGCCATTTCCCGCGTTAGCGAGGTAGCGTTAAGAACAGAGGACTGGGCCTTTGAGGGAATACCCTCACCTGCCCCCTTCTCTGTTCCTTCTTTTAGAAAATTAAAAAAAAAAAAAAGAGGGGAGGATTTCCAGCCTCCCGCTCCCTCCCCTTTTAGTCGCCTTCTACGACACGCAGGGAATACGTGGGAAGTATTCTTTCTCCCCTATCCCCAGGGATAATTTTTTTTTTTTTTTTTTTTTTTTTTATACTTTGTCGCTGTCTCCCGCGTTTGCGAGGTAGCGCAAGGAAACAGACGAAAGAAATGGCCCAACCCCCCCCCATACACATGTACATACACACGTCCACACACGCAAATATACATACCTACACAGCTTTCCATGGTTTCCCCCAGACGCTTCACATGCCCTGATTCAATCCACTGACAGCACGTCAACCCCTGTACACCACATCGCTCCAATTCACTCTACTCCTTGCCCTCCTTTCACCCTCCTGCATGTTCAGGCCCCGATCACACAAAATCTTTTTCACTCCATCTTTCCACCTCCAATTTGGTCTCCCTCTTCTCCTCGTTCCCTCCACCTCCGACACATATATCCTCTTGGTCAATCTTTCCTCACTCATTCTCTCCATGTGCCCAAACCATTTCAAAACACCCTCTTCTGCTCTCTCAACCACGCTCTTTTTATTTCCACACATCTCTCTTACCCTTACGTTACTCACTCGATCAAACCACCTCACACCACACATTGTCCTCAAACATCTCATTTCCAGCACATCCATCCTCCTGCGCACAACTCTATCCATAGCCCACGCCTCGCAACCATACAACATTGTTGGAACCACTATTCCTTCAAACATACCCATTTTTGCTTTCCGAGATAATGTTCTCGACTTCCACACATTTTTCAAGGCTCCCAAAATTTTCGCCCCCTCCCCCACCCTATGATCCACTTCCGCTTCCATGGTTCCATCCGCTGACAGATCCACTCCCAGATATCTAAAACACTTCACTTCCTCCAGTTTTTCTCCATTCAAACTCACCTCCCAATTGACTTGACCCTCAACCCTACTGTACCTAATAACCTTGCTCTTATTCACATTTACTCTTAACTTTCTTCTTCCACACACTTTACCAAACTCAGTCACCAGCTTCTGCAGTTTCTCACATGAATCAGCCACCAGCGCTGTATCATCAGCGAACAACAACTGACTCACTTCCCAAACTCTCTCATCCCCAACAGACTTCATACTTGCCCCTCTTTCCAGGACTCTTGCATTTACCTCCCTAACAACCCCATCCATAAACAAATTAAACAACCATGGAGACATCACACACCCCTGCCGCAAACCTACATTCACTGAGAACCAATCACTTTCCTCTCTTCCTACACGTACACATGCCTTACATCCTCGATAAAAACTTTTCACTGCTTCTAACAACTTGCCTCCCACACCATATATATATATATATATTGGAAAGGATCACAATTTTGGGCGTGATCAAGATATTCCTATTATTGTTGATAAGATTTGTAAAATGATAAGTTTATGAACGCTCGTTGTCTGTCTTGGACAATCACACGTTTACCTAATGGCGTCGTAGCTTCGTCTCTTCGATGTATGTCAACTGACTGTTATATTTCCCTCTTGTGTCTCCCCTGATGATGTGATTATTACACGAAAGTGCACTTGGGAACTTTTCCTGTTTCATTTTCCCCGTGGACTCATAGGAATATATATATATATATATATATATATATATATATATATATATATATATATATATATATATATATATATATATATATATAT
>NC_092267.1:16600497-16617997 GCF_036320965.1 Panulirus ornatus | reverse complement strand
TCCTGTTGTGTAACCTCTGAGAATATAAATCAACTTTAAGAAGAAAAAAAAAGAATATAAATCATTTAAAAAGAAATAAAAGAAACATTGCAAATGTGATTGTGGTAAATCAGGAGATGACTGGTGTGTGTGTGTTCTCTCTCGTGTTTGTGTACACCTTGGCGTCTGCTTCAGTGCATAATATTCCTTTTTTTGGGGGGCGGGACATTGTTTTATTGACCAGTTATATGACAATATCAACCAAGAGGTGTTTTTTTTTTTGTGTCGATGCTTGAGAGAGAGAGAGAGAGAGAGAGAGAGAGAGAGAGAGAGAGAGAGAGAGAGAGAGTGTACCAGTTATATGACAATATCAACCAAGAGGTGTTTTTTTGCCGATGTGAGAGAGAGAGAGAGAGAGAGAGAGAGAGAGAGAGAGAGAGAGAGAGAGAGAGAGAGAGAGAGAGAGAGAGAGGTCATATATCCAGCGGTTGAAGCGTTGTGTGTGTGTGTGTTGTGTGCAGCCTGAGCTACTAAGCATTACGAAGGAATGCATGACGCGAAGACAGACGCCACCAGCGAGCCAAGTGGGGAGCGCCCCATCTTGAGACTGCTTGGTGATGACCGTCTCTTTCCCATACTGTCGTAAATTGGAGACAGAGACCAGAGTCCTGAGAGGGGAAAGACAGGAGAAGGATAGACAGATAGGGAAGATAGACAGATGGGGAAGAAATGAAGTAGACCAGAATTCTGAGAGGGAAAAAGACAGGAGAAGGATAGACAGATAGGGAAGATAGACAGATGGGGAAGAAATGAAGTAGACCAGAATTCTGAGAGGGGGAAAAGACAGGAGAAGGGTAGACAGATAGGGAAGATAGACAGATGGGGAAGAAATGAAGTAGACTAGAATTCTGAGAAGGGAAAGACAGGAGAAGGATAGACAAGATAGGGAGGTAAGGAGATGGAGGGGAAAGAAATGGAGATTATCCTAGGGTTTGGGGGAGAGGAGAATAAAAAGAGAGGCAGGAGAGGTAAGGAGAACAGGAGAAGGATAGACAGATGGGGAAGAAATGAAGTAGACGAGAATCCTAAGAAGGGAAAGACAGGAGGAGGATAGACAGATAAGGGAAGATAGACAGATAGGGAAGAAATGAAGTAGACCAGAATCCTGAGAAGGGAAAGACAGGAGAAGGATAGACAGATAGGGAGGTAAGGAGATGGGGGGGGGGAAGAAATGAAGATAAATGAAGATAATTTGGGGGAGAGGAGAATAAAAAGAGAGGCAGGAGAGGTAAGGAGAGAGAGACAGAGAGGGGAACGAACCTAACCTCAGGGTTTGTGGGGAGAGGAGACTCCTACCCAGGTCGTGAGGTGTGAGGCGCGACGCGCGGAGGGGTAGAGGGTTTCTGTGTTGCCTTGGTGTGTGTAGAAGGGCATTGTGGGCGAGGAGGTCGGGGTCTCCTCCTCCTGCAAGGGTTATTGGATGAGCATCCTGGAGATGACACACACACACACACGCTGACTTGGCCTAGTGTCATGTTCCACGGGTGGGGTGGGGTGGCTCCTGCTGGGGTAGAGGGCGTGTGGTGGGTGGCTCCTGCTGGGGTAGAGGGCGTGTGGTGGGTGGCTCCTGCTGGGGTAGAGGGCGTGTGGTGGGTGGCTCCTGCTGGGGTAGAGGGCGTGTGGTGGATGGCTCCTGCTGGGGTAGAGGGTGTGTGGTGGGTGGCTCCTGCTGGGGTAGAGGGCGTGTGGTGGGTGGCTCCTGCTGGGGTAGAGGGCGTGTGGTGGGTGGCTCCTGCTGGGGTAGAGGGCGTGTGGTGGATGGCTCCTGCTGGGGTAGAGGGCGTGTGGTGGGTGGCTCCTGCTGGGGTAGAGAGCGGCGGTAGGTGGCTCCTGCTGGGGTAGAGGGCGTGTGGTAGGTGGCTCCTGCTGGGGTAGAGAGCGGCGGTAGGCGGCTCCTGCTGGGGTAGAGGGCGTGTGGTGGGTGGCTCCTGCTGGGGTAGAGAGCGGCGGTAGGTGGCTCCTGCTGGGGTAGAGAGCGGCGGTAGGCGGCTCCTGCTGGGGTAGAGAGCGGCGGTAGGCGGCTCCTGCTGGGGTAGAGGGCGTGTGGTAGGTGGCTCCTGCTGGGGTAGCGAGCAGGGGTAGGGCACGGGCAGAAAGCGTGGCTTTGAAGGCTGGCCAAGAGGTGAATATTAAATAAATGGTGTGTTGAATATCAGTTGATAGCGTGATGGCCAAGGACCAGATAGGAGTTGAAAGGCGATAGACGACCGAGGACTGGATGCCAGTTGATATTGAGTCAGAGCTAAGAATACGAGGGCAGTCGATAATAGCATCTCTCTCTCTCTCTCTCTCTCTCTCTCTCTCTCTCTCTCTCTCTCTCTCTCTCTCTCTCTCTCTCTCTCTCTCTCATATATATATATATATATATATATATATATATATATATATATATATATATATATATATATATATATATAATTACTAGGAAAATGAAACACATTAAGTTTCCGAGTGCACTTTCGTGTCATGATCACATCGTCAGGGGGGAGATACAAGAATGAGATAGAAGAATCAGTTGTTATACAAGGAAGAGACATACCTAAGACGCCACTTATCTACGTCTTCTATCTCATTCTTGTATCTCCCCTGACGATGTGATCATTACACGAAAGTGCACTGGGGAACTTATCGTGTTTCATTTTCCCCGTGGACTCATAGGAATATATATATATATATATATATATATATATATATATATATATATATATATATATATATATATATATATATATAAATATATATATATATAAATATATATATATATATATATATATATATATATATATATATATATATATATATATATATATATATATATATATATTTCTTTTTCTCTCATACTATTCGCCATTTCCCGCGTCAGCGAGGTAGCGTTAAGAACATACTTGCTTGCCTTTATCCATTCTGTTGCTACCCCGCCCCACACACACACACACTTACACACAGACAGGGTTAACTTTTTGAGTGTTTATGCATCGAAGCAGCTGTGAACATATAGATAATAACATAAAGAAAAAAACTCATGGATACGAAAGGAAAAATTATTCGCTGGTAAAGTTAGGGTCCGGTGAAGGTGATCGCTAGCTTTGTTGACATCGGTAGGGAATCGTAGACCTTCTGGCGGAGACTTCGTGGAACTCTGCATGGAGGTGAGATTGTCTCTTCACAGGACGCCACTCCATCCTCTAAAAAGAAGAAAAAAAAAGGCCAGGTCATATTGTAAAGTTCTGTAGTTATATTGTAAAGTTCTGTCGTAAAGTTCCGGGAAAGTGTTGGCGTCCTTTGATGTGGTGCACGTTCGTTGATGTCGAGATGGTAAACCAGAACCCAGCCTCCCTCCTGCTGCAGGTGTGGTGTTAGCCTTAAGGGACGTAACCAGAGGTGGTGAAGGGAGTTTGTGGTGGCGCGGGAGGCGTGGTGGCTGGTGTGCCCTGCATTGCGCGGGAGGGTGGAGTACTGGAGCTAGGGCCAGGGGAAGGTATGATGGTAGACCCCACATCACTCACCCGACATGGTAAGTTCGCCCTCGGGCTGGTCATCGCTAAGAGTTCCACGTTACCTTTTTATCCTCCACGCGATTCGCTCGTTATCATCATGAGATCTTCACCGCCGCTATGATTTTCCCTGGGCTTTTTAAGATAACTTGGGCGGCCATTGTGAGGGAGGGAGAGAGGCACTAGGTATACCATCAGCTGAAACACACACTCGTCTCCAGGTCGCTGAGTTTCTTAGCTACGCTGTGCCATTCCGCTTCGCTGGACGTCAGGCAAAGGAGAAAGAATACTTCCCAAGTATTCCCTGCGTGTCGTAGAAGGCGACTAAAAGGGGAGGGAGCCGGGGGGCTGGAAATCCTCCCCTCTTGTTTTTTTTATTTTCCAAAAGAAGGAACAGAGAAGGGGGCCAAGGGAGGATATTCCCTCAAAGGCTCAGTCCTTTGTTCTTAACCCTACCTCGCTAACGTGGGAAATGGCGAATGGTATAAGATATATATATATATATATATATATATATATATATATATATATATATATATTGGAAATGATCACTATTATTACTATTATTATTATTATTATTGTTATTATACTTGATCGCCGTTTCACGCGTCAACGAGAAAGCGCCAGGAAACAGATGAAGAATGGCCCATCCACTCATATACGCATGTATGTACATAAATGCCCATACACGCACATATGTATACATGTATCAACATATACATACTCATACACAGGCATTACATATATGCACATGTACATATGCATACTTGCTTGCCTTCATCCATTCCCTCGGATCTTTTCATTGGGCTCCAGCAGCGCTTAGGAAACCAGCCACGTCCCCAGGGCTGGACGACAGGTCACACAGTGTAGCGATGTTCCGTGTTTCTCTCCGGCGAGTTTGAGGCCAGTTGGGTCGTAATTGTTCGGTGTGGCAGTTGCATCTCGGTCTTAAAGGTGGGTGAGGAGGGGGGTCGGTCTTGTGACATGTTGAATTAAAGTTTGTAACGTTGGAAGAGGTGGCTTACGTCCAGAATGCAGACGAGAAAGTGTGTCTCGTACGTGTCTAGGGGTTGTAGTTTCCCATGGCTTCGTATCTGGTGGAGTGGAGTTTTAAAATCTGGGTTAAGTGAAGGGGGGTGGTGGGTGGTGCTTGTGAAGGCATATGTCTTGTGTGTTTTGGTTTAGGGGGTTTAGGGGTTGTGGAAAATTATGAGGTTGGGTTGAGGTGTTTTATGTATAGCTGGGGGTTCTGGAGTGGTTTGGACGTGAGGAAGTTTTTTTTCGGGTCTGTTAGAAGGAATAAGGTGCTGAGCATGTAAAGATGATGATGGGGGGTGGCAGGTATTGGCTGGACACATTCATGGTTGACAACATTGTTGTGTTGACGGAGAAGAGAGAGAGAGAGAGAGAGAGAGAGAGAGAGAGAGAGAGAGAGAGAGAGAGAGAGAGAGAGAGGCAGAAGTAGATGTTCATATATCATGAGTTTACACGAGTTAGACAAACAGTGGAAGGCCTGGTTGAGGTGGTGGGGAGTTAATTAAACAAAACCCAAAACAAAAATTGTATTTCCGCTCAGGTTAGAACATTTCTACTCTTCCCAGTAAGTGATTTGTGTGTCTGTCTGTCTTTTGAGTCAGTGTTGAGCCAAGGAGAGGGTGGCTGGGTCGTGATAGCTGGCTGGGTGAGTGAGTGACAGAAGTACGTGAGACGAAGGGGCTGGTGTGTGTGTGTGTGTGATGGTATGCAGGCCCTCCTCCTCCCGCTGCTGTATCTGGTCGTGGCTGCCATGTGAAGAATGCAGTAGCAGCAGCAGCGCTGAGCCATGGCAGCTCACAGACAGCCTAGCCCTTCTTCACTCGCCTGCTACACACGACACCTACACCCACATCTGCTCCACAGCGACACACACACACACACACACACACACACACACACACACACACACACACACACACACACCCTTCACTTTGCACCACAACACACCACCACACATTCACCTTCCCTTGTACACATACCTGGTGCATTGCTTTGAAAGAGGAGCGAAAATGACATAAAGGGGAGAGTGATATATGGGTCGCAGTGGGTCATACAGAAGCATTTGACACGGCACTGGACAATAGGTGATTTGTGATTATAAATGGAAGAGAGAAATATAGATGTGGAAATATTCAAATGGAAGAGTAACAGGGAATAGGGTTGTGGTGTAAGTCCATTCTTAGAAGGGGTGCAGCAAGGTTCGATCCTGGGGCCTGGATTGTTCCTATATGCACACGACCTACGAGGGATACGAATCACACATTGTTTGTAGATGATGCGCAAGCTAGTGGAGGAAATTGGTGATGTCAGAGAGTGAAGGAATGAACGAACAGATGACATGGATGGGGAGAGGTAGGGTAACATGGAAGGGGAGAGGTAGGGTAACATGGAAGGGGAGAGGTAGGGTAACATGGAAGGGGAGGGGTAGGGTAACATTGAAGGGGGAGAGGTAGGGTAACATGGAAGGGGAGAGGTAGGGTAACATGGAAGGGGAGAGGTAGGGTAACATGGAAGGGGAGAGGTAGGGAGAACATGGAAGGGGAGAGGTAGGGTAACATGGAAGGGGAGAGGTAGGGTAACATGGAAGGGGAGAGGTAGGGTAACATGGAAGGGGAGAGGTAGGGTAACATGGAAGGGGAGAGGTAGGGAGAACATGGAAGGGGAGAGGTAGGGTAACATGGATGGGGAGAGGTAGGGTAACATGGAAGGGGAGAGGTAGGGTAACATGGATGGGGAGAGGTAGGGTAACATGGAAGGGGAGAGGTAGGGTAACATTGAAGGGGAGAGGTAGGGTAACATGGAAGGGGAGAGGTAGGGTAACATGGAAGGGGAGAGTTAGGGTAACATGGAAGGGGAGAGGTAGGGTAACATGGAAGGGGAGAGGTAGGGTAACATGGATGGGGAGAGGTAGGGTAACATGGAAGGGGAGAGGTAGGGTAACATGGAAGGGGAGAGGTAGGGTAACATGGAAGGGGAGAGGTAGGGTAACATGGAAGGGGAGAGGTAGGGTAACATGGAAGGGGAGAGGTAGGGTAACATGGAAGGGGAGAGGTAGGGTAACATGGAAGGGGAGAGGTAGGGTAACATGGAAGGGGAGAGGTAGGGTAACATGGAAGGGGGAGAGGTAGGGTAACATGGAAGGGGAGAGGTAGGGTAACATGGAAGGGGAGAGGTAGGGAGAACATGGAAGGGGAGAGGTAGGGTAACATGGAAGGGGAGAGGTTGGGTAACATGGAAGGGGAGAGGTAGGGTAACATGGAAGGGGAGAGGTAGGGTAACATGGAAGGGGAGAGGTAGGGTAACATGGAAGGGGAGAGGTAGGGTAACATGGAAGGGGAGAGGTAGGGTAACATGGAAGGGGAGAGGTAGGGTAACATGGAAGGGGAGAGGTAGGGTAACATGGAAGGGGAGAGGTAGGGTAACATGGAAGGGGAGAGGTAGGGTAACATGGAAGGGGAGAGGTTGGGTAACATGGAAGGGGAGAGGTAGGGTAACATGGAAGGGGGAGAGGTAGGGTAACATGGAAGGGGAGAGGTAGGGTAACATGGAAGGGGAGAGGTAGGGAGAACATGGAAGGGGAGAGGTAGGGTAACATGGAAGGGGAGAGGTTGGGTAACATGGAAGGGGAGAGGTAGGGTAACATGGAAGGGGAGAGGTAGGGTAACATGGAAGGGGAGAGGTAGGGTAACATGGAAGGGGAGAGGTAGGGTAACATGGATGGGGAGAGGTAGGGTAACATGGAAGGGGAGAGGTAGGGTAACATGGAAGGGGAGAGGTAGGGTAACATGGAAGGGGAGAGTTAGGGTAACATGGAAGGGGAGAGGTAGGGTAACATGGAAGGGGAGAGGTAGGGTAACATGGAAGGGGAGAGGTAGGGTAACATGGAAGGGGAGAGGTAGGGTAACATGGAAGGGGAGAGGTAGGGTAACATGGAAGGGGAGAGGTAGGGTAACATGGAAGGGGAGAGGTAGGGTAACATGGAAGGGGAGAGGTAGGGTAACATGGAAGGGGAGAGGTAGGGAGAACATTGGGACAGAAGTGAACCTTTATTTTTTCTAGGAGGAAGAGATGAAAGTTGATGGAAGTACTGATGGAGTAATTAAGTAATTAACTTAGGTGATTATAAAGGGATAACGTTGTGTATGTAATGGTTTCAGAGCTCACACTCGCGCAAGCGCAACTAGGGACTCGCTGTTTATATGATTACAACGGTATGATTACAACGGTGTGATTACAACAGTATGATTACAACGGTATGATTACCAGAGAAGGTAATTACTTGGTAATGACGATTGCTATGGTAGAGTTAACTGCTTTGATTACCTGCTTCACCCAAGATGGTTCCACTCCCCCAGGTCAAGTACAGCCATCTGGCCACTCCCCCAGCCTCAACCACAACCATCTGGCCACTCCCCCAGCCTCAACCACAACCATCTGGCCACTCCCCCAGCCTCAACCACAACCATCTGGCCACTCCCCCAGCCTCAACCACAACCATCTGGCCACTCCCCCAGCCTCAAGTACAGCCATCTGGCCACTCCCCCTGGCTCAACCACGACCATCTGGCCACTCCCCCAGCCTCAACCACAACCATCTGGCCACTCCCCCTGGCTCAACCACAACCATCTGGCCACTCCCCCAGGTCAAGTACAGCCATCTGGCCACTCCCCCTGGCTCAACCACGACCATCTGGTCATACTCCCCCAGCCTCAACCACGACCATCTGGTCATACTCCCCCAGCCTCAACCACGACCATCTGGCCACTCCCCCAGCCTCAACCACGACCATCTGGCCACTCCCCCAGCCTCAACCACGACCATCTGGTCATACTCCCCCCCCCAGCCTCAACCAGGGTCGTACCGTTATGCTGTAGGGTCGCACCGTCATGCTGTAGGGTTAGGGTCGTACCGTCCTGCTGTAGGGTCGTACCGTCCTGCTGTTGGGTCGTACCGTCATGTAGGGTCGTACTGTCATGCTGTAGGGTCGTACCGTCCTGCTGTAGGGTCGTACCGTCCTGCTGTGTGGTCGTACCGTCATGCTGTAGGGTCGTACCGTCATGCTGTAGGGTCGTACCGTTCTGCTTTATGGTCGTACCGTCCTGCTGTAGGATCGTACCGTCCTGCTGTAGGGTCGTACCGTCATGCTGTATGGTCGTACCGTCCTGCTGTAGGGTCGTACCGTCATGTTGTAGGGTCGTATCGTCATGTTGTAGGGTCGTACCGTCCTGCTGTAGGGTCGTACCGTCATGTTGTAGGATCGTACCGTCCTTCTGTAGGGTCGTACCGTCCTGCTGTAGGGTCGTACTGTCCTGCTGTAGGGTCCTACCGTCCTGCTTTAGAGTCGTACCGTCCTGCTGTAGGGTCGCACCGTCCTGCTTTAGAGTCGTACCGTCCTGCTGTAGGGTCGTACCGTCCTGCTGTAGGGTCGTACCGTCCTGCTTTAGAGTCGCACCGTCCTGCTGTAGGGTCGTACCGTCCTGCTGTAGGGTCGTACCGTCCTGCTGTAGGGTCGTACCGTCATGCTGTAGGGTCGTACCGTCCTGCTGTAGGGTCGTACCGTCCTGCTGTAGGGTCGTACCGTCCTGCTGTAGGATCGTACCGTCCTGTTGTAGGGTCATACCGTCATGCTGTAGGGTCGTACCGTCATGCTGTAGGGTCGTACCGTCCTGCTGTAGGGTCGTACCGTCCTGTTGTAGGTTCGTACCGTCATGCTGTAGGGTCGTACCGTCTTGCTGTAGGATCGTACCGTCCTGCTGTAGGGTCGTACCGTCCTGATTTAGGTTCATACCGTCATGCTGTAGGGTCGTACCGTCCTGCTGTAGGGTCGTACCGTCCTGCTGTAGGGTCGTACCGTCCTGCTGTAAGGTCGCACCGTCCTGCTGTAGGGTCGTACTGTCCTGCTGTAAGGTCGCACCGTCCTGCTGTAGGGTCGTACCGTCCTGCTGTAAGGTCGCACCGTCCTGCTGTAGGGTCGTACCGTCCTGATTTAGGTTCGTACCGTCATGCTGTAGGGTCGTACCGTCCTGCTGTAGGGTCGTACCGTCCTCCTCAGGGTGGATGGATGGCTGGGCAAGAATTGAAAGGGTCGTACCATTTTTTATTTATATTTGTGGGATCATTTCTCTTCTCATGTGTTCATGGGACGAACAATGTATTTTGATACATTGACGAACGATGTATTTTGATTCATTGACGAACGATGTATTTTGATTCATTGACGAACGATGTATTTTGATACAATCCCACAATCCCAGAGCTTTGCTCCTTATGAGACTTATTTTTTTCTTAATGGAAGAAAAATGTAAGTGATTAGTGAGCCATTGGCTCATTCGTTATGATTGGATGTCATTGAGATGTGTGTGTGTGTGTGTGTGTGTGTGTGTGTGTGTGTGTGTGTGTGTGTGTGTGTGTATTGTACGGGGGGGAAGGGGGGGTTTACACCCATGGGGGCCCCCCATGGCATGAATTTTTCTGTATCTATGATTAGATTTTGCCACTGGGCAAGACTGGTGCGTAGTGCCAACCGCAAGAAGGTTAGAAAATGTTTATTGGTGTGAGATGCTATGTAAAAATTTATATAGCTGACTTTTTTTTTTTACATTTATTGACTAAATGTGTGTAAATTAGAGCAAATATATTCTCTTAATGTGGGTGAAGGAGCTGGGCCCCCAGGGATGTGTTTACCCTGGGGGCCCAGCTCCCCCGTGATCCAATGTCGGGGGAGGAGGAGGAGGCGACGAGTCAGCTGGCCAAACATTGGAGCCCCGGCGTACGGGGGCCCCGCCCGCCCCCGGCGTCTCGCAACGTCTGGGTTGCCGGGGAAGCTGTCGTCTTAGCTGCCCCATGGGGCTGTAAAGGGGCCCCCGCGCCCGGGGCTGTAAAAGGGCCCCCGCGCCCGGGTGGCTCATATGGCATGGGAGTGAGGGGGATGTGTGGATGGATCATGTCGGTCCTTGGTTACTGGGGTCATGTGTTGTTGATGCTGAGGTGAGGGTGAGCGAACACACGCTGGCTCAAAGCGACCAGGAGCCAGCGCATGAAGAGTCTAGCGCACAGACGATGCTGAGTTGTGTTATGAGCCAGCGACCAGGAGCCAGCGCATGAAGAGTCTAGCGCACAGACGATGCTGAGGTGTGTTAAGGATGAGCGAACAAACGCTGGATCATAGCGACCACGAGCCAGCGCATGAAGAGTCTAGCGCACAGACGATGCTGAGGTGTGGTGAGGGTGAGCGAACACACGCTGGCTCACAGCGACCAGGAGCCAGCGCATGAAGAGTCTAACGCACAGACGATGCTGGGGTGTGTTAAGGGTGAGCGAACACACACTGGCTTAACAGCGACCAGGAGCCAGCGCATGAAGAGTCTAGCGCACAGACGACCGCCAGCAGCGCACGATGATGATAGCGAAGTGCCTGAAGTTTGCATTGCATTTCGTGGGGACACTTTGATGTTATTAAATCAAACTGAATCCTCATCATCATAACTTGAAACGTCTGTATCCTCTGCTTGTGAAACTACCAATAATTCTGAGATGCAAATAATTGAAACTTATAATTCTAGTTTGTATTTTTGCTTGCGTAATGCCATTTAAAATAAAAATGTTTAACCTATAACTGAAGTTGGAGACATTAATCTTTGGGTTTGAAATCCAATACAATTATTTCCCAGCGTTTAATAGAATAATTTGCCTAAGATCCATTGAAAACGCACGACCATATCTTGCAATGTGTGGTAGGAATTATGAAGATAGCTAGTTGATAGAGTGGTAGAGAAATTGACTGGTTTAAAACCATTAAACCAGGGTGTCTAGTGGTTAGCTGAGGTGGTTTGGTTGTGTAAACCAGGATGTCTAGTTGTGGTGGACGGGTGGAGCCTGAGGACGACCCGGGGTCGTAGTCAGGCAAAAGTGGTCGTCATCTTTCCCGTATGTCGCATGTGGTCGTAAGTGGTCGTATATCGCTTGTTGCTGGTCGTAAGTGGACGCGTACCGCTTACCGCCTGTTGCTGGTCGATGGGTCGAGGTTTTCTTATGTCGGGATTAGAGATATTTTCCCAAGGGATTTGTGGATGGTAATGTGAGTCTGTGGGATTATACACAGCTGGCTATGGTGGTAATGGTTGTGGCTGACGCGATGGTGGTAGTTCAGTTGGAAGTGGTAGTGATGGTGGTAGTTCAGTTGTTGGTAGTAGTTAACGTGATGGTGGTAGTTCAGTTGTTGGTAGTAGTTAACGTGATGGTGGTAGTTCAGTTGTTGGTAGTAGTTAACGTGATGGTGGTAGTTCAGTTGTTGGTAGTAGTTAACGTGATGGTGGTAGTTCAGTTGTTGGTAGTAGTTAACGTGATGGTGGTAGTTCATTGAGAAGTGGTGGTGGTGGTAGTGGCTCGGAGATGGTAGTTTAGTTGGAAGTGGTAGTGGTTGTGGTGATGGTGGTAGTAGTTAACGCGATGGTGGTAGTTCAGTTGGAAGTGGTGGTGATGGTGGTAGTTAACGTGATGGTGGTAGTTCAGTTGTAAGTGGTGGTGATGGTGGTACTTGTTAACGTGATGGTGGTAGTTCAGTTGGGTCGTTGATGTTAGTAGCTCCCGAGGTGGTGGTAGGTCATGTAGTGGTGGTGGTGGCTCACGCGTTGGTGGTAGTTCAGTTGGAAGTGGTAGTGGTGGTAGTAGCTCCAGCGATAGTGGTAGCTCATTTGGTGTGGTGGTGGTGGTAGTAGTTTGGATAGCTGGTGGTAGTTTTTTAGGCGAGTGATAGTGCTGCTGGTAGTTGTGGGGATTGTGGTTCCTCAGGTAAGTGTTGCTAGTAGTTGTGGTTGTTAGGTGATGATAACGGTGGTTTTTGGTAGTACTGGTGATTGTGGTAGTTCTGGCGGTTGGTGGTTCTTGGTAGCACTGGTGATGGTGGTGGTTCTTGGTAGCTGATGATTGTGGTAGGTCTTACGATGATAGTGGCTCTTGCTAGTCCTAGTGATTGTGGTAGGTCAGGCAGTAGTGGTAGTTATTCTACACTGGTGATTGTGGTGAGTCAGGCGATAGTGGTAGTTATTGTGGTAGGTCAGGCGATAGTGGTGGTTATGCTACACTGGTGATTGTGGTAGGTCAGCCGATAGTGGTGGTGGTTATGCTACACTGGTGATTGTGGTAGGTCAGGCGATAGTAGTGGTAGTTATGCTACACTGGTGATTGTGGTAGGTCAGGCGATAGTGGTGGTGGTTATGCTACACTGGTGATTGTGGTAGGCCAGGCAATAGTGGTTATGCTACACTGGTGATTGTGGTAGGCCAGGCGATAGTGGTGGCGGTTAGGCTACACTGGTGATTGTGGTAGGCCAGGCAATAGTGGTTATGCTACACTGGTGATTGTGGTAGGCCAGGCGATAGTGGTGGCGGTTAGGCTACACTGGTGATTGTGGTAGGCCAGGCAATAGTGGTTATGCTACACTGGTGATTGTGGTAGGCCAGGCGATAATAGTGGTAGTTATGCTACACTGGTGATTGTGGTAGGCCAGGCGATAGTGGTGGTGGTGGTTAGGCTACACTGGTGATTGTGGTAGGCCAGATGGTGGTGGTAGTCGGAGTAGATACTAACGATAGTGGTGATCTAGTTGCAAGGAGGGGGGGGGGGAGGGAATGGATGGTTGTGGTGATAGCACAAGTGTGGTGAGGGAGTGGTATGTTGTGGTTGCTGGGCACTAAGATATAAAACTCAAGGGTCTCCACTCCTCGACCATGTTTTGAAGTACGATATGTTGGGCTAGGGTTGCGGTGGGTGGAAACACGGCTGCCTGCCGAGGCTTGAGGTGGTAGGTGGTGGTGCTACTTCTCTCTGCCATTACCCCCTCCACGCGCCCCTTCACCTCGCCCCTACACCTTCCATCCTCCACCTTCCCCTATGCTCATAGCTCCCCAAATGTGAGTTGATTCTCCCCCACAACTCACCCCCACACATATAACCACCCACCTACTATTATATAAATTATATAAACACCCACTACCCACATCAAGGCGCCCAACCTGTATATTCAGCCTCCTAATTTACACACACACACACACACACACACACACACACACACATCTGTTAAGACAGAGCAACACGAATGTAAATAAAACATTCCCTGTAGAATCACATACAGAAATAACACAGACACACACACACGATAGAAGATAATGTCTCATTATCTGCCTCAGTTATCTAATCTTATCTATATAGCGCCACCGATACTGTGGCGCAGTGTTGGAAAAATAGCTTGGCTCCGGAAAGCGTAATAAAACTGCCTTCGAGTCAAACCTTCCGGAAAATGAGTGGATCGCGCACAGAAAACGTATCCAGAAAAGGCCAGGGAATCACTGGTGGATATTTTTCTCTTGAACTCGTCGTATAGAGAATCAAATGCCTCTGTCACCAAGGTCCATCCGTTAGAGTTAGAAATGGGCTTTTGTGACCCTTAAGCACGACTCCTTATTTGATTCTAAAAGGCCATGGTAAAGAAATCTTATCATACAGGCCGTAATGTCATGTTTGAAAGGGGGGGGACTTCAATATTTTCTTTTCATTTCTATCAGTCCTCCTCTGTAAGGGTGTATCTATACTATTTTATTTCTTTTGAGGGGTAGAGGGAGGAGATGTGGAGCGAGTCCGACTGCGATTTATATCTCCTGTTTACCTGTTCATTTACCAGAAGTAAATGAGTCTTAGTTAAGTACATATACGTATATTTGTTCATTAAGAGACATAGAAAAAGTATCCGAGGCTAGGAATTCTAGTCCAACGGATATATATATATATATATATATATATATATATATATATATATATATATATATATATATATATATTATACTTAATCGCCGTCTCCCGCTTTAGCGAGGTAGCGCAAGGGAACAGACGAGGAAAGGCCAAACCCACCCACATACACATGTTTATACATAAACGCCCACATACACACATATTCATTTCAACGTATACATACATATACATACACGGACATATACATATATACACATGTACATATTCATACTTGCTGCCTTCATCCATTCTTGTCGCCACCCCGCCACACATGAAGTGGAGAAGTGGGAGACCCAATTGGAGGTGGAGGGATGGAGTGAAAAAGATTTTGAGCGATCGGGGCCTGAACATGCAGGAGGGTGAAAGGCGTGCAAGGAATATAGTGAATCGGAACGATGTGGTATACCGGGGTCGACGTGCTGTCAGTGGAATGAACCAAGGTATGTGAAGCGTCTGGGGTAAACCATGGAAAGTTTTGTGGGGTCTGGATGTGGAAAGGGAGCTGTGGTTTCGGTGCAGTATTACATGACAGCTAGAGACTGAGAGTGAATGAATGTGGCCTTTGTTGTCTTTTTAGCGCTACCTCGCGGAGGAAGGGGGTACTGTTTCATGTAGAGCGGGGTGGCGACGAGAATGGATGAAGGCAGCAAGTATGAATAAGTACATGTGTATATATGTATATGTCTCTGTGTATGTATATGTATGTATACGTTGAAATGTATGGGTGGGTATATATATATATGTGTATGCGTGGGCGTTTATGTATATACATGTGTATGTGGGTGGGTTGGGCCATTCTTTCGTCTGTTTCCTTGCGCTACCTCGCTCACGCGGGAGACAGCGACTAAGTAAAATAATAATAATAATGATAATATATAAAGACGTTATTTCTATGCTTTGAGGTAGCCATTGGAGGTGGCAGGAACTGATCCTACGTCATGGCCAACATTGCTAAACTCCTTCTATTTCCTCACTGCCTCGCCTTGTCGTGTTGAGACTCACGTACTGTGCTTCTAGTACACCAGCCATGCGTAAAGTTGTACTTCCAAGTTATTTATTCAAGGTTGGCTGTGATATATATATATATATATATATATATATATATATATATATATATATATCGGAAAGGATCACAATTTTCCGCGTGATCAAGATATTCCTATGAGTCTTGCTTGGACAATCGCATGTTTACCAAATGGCGTCCTAGCTTCGTCTCTTCGTTGTATATCAACTGATTTATATTTCTCTCTTGTGTCTCCCATGATGATGTGATTATGACACGAAAGTGCACTTGGGAACTTTTCGTTTCATTTTCCCCGTGGACTCATAGAAATATCTTGGTCACGCACAAAATTGTGATCCTTTCCAATATATATATATATATATATATATATATATATATATATATATATATATATATATATATATATATATATATATATATGATCAAGGATATGATCATATATATAATGATCAAGGATTCTGAATGAACTTAGGTCATTTTTTTTTTTACCTGGGACTGTACGTAAGTGCAGACGTAAAAGAAAAAAAAAATATACAGCCAATACAGAAAATGGGATCCGGCAACGCTGTTGTGAAGACCGTGAATGATCGTACGTCTGGAGGCGCTGCTGTATTTACCTATTATTTGCGTTTATGTTAATATCTGTGTACTCATTATGCACCCAGGTGTGTGTGTAATGAATTTATTACATCTGTTGTATGAGGATCAATGATAAATTGGCCATGACGCACTGTAGGGGAAAGTAATTGTGTACAGACCAGAGCTGTAAGATAAGCTGACCAAAAAGAACAAAAAACGGGGTATAGACGATTACATTTGTGGCGCCAGATAGACGCCTCCTATGTTTAGTTGATCAAGACGCCTGCTAACTTAACATGTAAAGGTCACTATAACTTCGCGTGCCACATACAAGACGTAGTAACTTCTTGGTGCACAATTGTATTTACAGCGACACCCAAGACTTGTTTACGTTTCATATTAACGACTGCTATTCTGTATCCCATGGCTAACTGCTAATTATCTTATTACCTGTTTGGAAATCACTTATTTTTCCAGTACGACACGATATAGGGAGGTATTAGGCACTCGTTTCACTTTTATAATAGTTTTTATTTTCTTTATCTCTCGCATTTCATTCATTTTTTAGTTTCATTACTCATTTCATTCATCTGTGGACTATTTCATGTTGAAAACATATACGTCTTCTACATCGCGCTCGGTATGACTCTCTCCTCGAATCACTGTGTGGAACTGGTTGTTTGAACTGGTTGTTTGAAGATTATGTTCCCGGGAAGAAAGAAACTGTTCATTGTCGACATCTGCCTGGTTTAGAAAATGCTTGAAGCTGGTGGCCAAGTCCACAATTGAACACATTTTAGGGACCCGACTCTCTTTGTGCGTTGGAACCAAACGAGAGAACCACAGTGTTGTTTTCGAGGTTTGGTTGTAACTGCTGCTCTTGCAGCTGCTGCTTCTAGTGCTTCTGCTGTTACCTGGGCTATTGTTCAAGCAGGAGCTGTAACTGTTTCATGTTGCTGTTCCTGGCGTCTCACTTTACGTAACGAGAGATAAGTAAGAAGTGACGAGATATAAGTAAGAAGTGTTCTCTCTGTTTGTTCGTAAATGTGTTGTAAGTCCGTCATTTAAGTGTGTATGTTTTAGTAGTCCTCCGTGTTAACGAGACAGGGAGAACACTTGATGTAGTGGCCCTAAAACCTAGACAGGGAGAACACATGAGGTAGTGTCCACGAGACAGGGAGAACATATGAGGTAGTGTCCACGAGACAGGGAGAACACGCGAGATAGTATCCACGAGACAGGGAGAACATGCGAGGCAGTGACCACGAGACAGGGAGAACATATGAGGTAGTGTCCACGAGACAGGGAGAACACGCGAGATAGTATCCACGAGACAGGGAGAACATGCGAGATAGTATCCACGAGACAGGGAGAACATGCGAGGTAGTGTCCACGAGACAGGGAGAACATGCGAGGTAGTGTCCACGAGACAGGGAGAACATGCGAGGTCGTGTCCACGAGACAGGGAGAACATGCGAGGTCGTGTCCACGAGACAGGGAGAACATGCGAGATAGTGTCCACGAGACAGGGAGAACATACGAA